>NC_092237.1:38781405-38825504 GCF_036320965.1 Panulirus ornatus
AATAAAAAGATGTTCTGGAAGGAGGTAAATAAAGTGCGTAAGACAAGGAAGCAAATGGGAACTTCAGTGAAGGGCGCAAATGGGGAGGTGATAACAAGTAGTGGTGATGTGACAAGGAGATGGAGTGAGCATTTTGAAGGTTTGTTGAATGTGTTTGATGATAGAGTGGCAGATATAGGGTGTTTTGGTCGAGGTGGTGTGCAAAGTGAGAGGGTTAGGGAAAATGATTTGGTAAACAGAGAAGAGGTAGTAAAAGCTTTGCGGAAGATGAAAGCCGGCAAGGCAGCAGGTTTGGATGGTATTGCAGTGGAATCTATTAAAAAAGGGGGTGACTGTATTGTTGACTGGTTGGTAAGGTTATTTAATGTATGTATGTCTCATGGTGAGGTGCCTGAGGATTGGCGGAATGCGTGCATAGTGCCATTGTACAAAGGCAAAGGGGATAAGAGTGAGTGCTCAAATAAGAGAGGTATAAGTTTGTAGAGTATTCCGGTAAATTGTATGGGAGGGTATATATTGAGAGGGTGAAGGCATGTACAGAGCATCAGATTGGGGAAGAGCAGCGTGGTTTCAGAAGTGGTAGAAGATGTGTGGATCAGGTGTTTGCTTTGATGAATGTATTTGAGAAATACTTTGAAAAGCAAATGGATTTGTATATAGCATTTATGGATCTGGAGAAGGCATATGATAGAGTTGATAGAGATGCTCTGTGGAAGGTATTAAGAATATATGGTGTGGGAGGCAAGTTGTTAGAAGCAGGGAAATGTTTTTATCGAAGATGTAAGGCATGTGTACGTGTAGGAAGAGAGGAAAGTGATTTGTTCTCAGTGAACGTAGGTTTGCGGTAGGGGTGTGTGATGTCTCCATGGTTGTTTAATTTGTTTATGGATGGGGTTGTTAGGGAAGTGAATGCAAGAGTTTTGGAAAGAGGGGCAAGTATGAAGTCTGTTGGGGATGAGAGGGCTTGGGAAGTGAGTCAGTTGTTGTTCGCTGATGATACAGCGCTGGTGGCTGATTCATGTGAGAAACTGCAGAAGCTGGTGACTGAGTTTGGTAAAGTGTGTGAAAGAAGAAAGTTAAGAGTAAATGTGAATAAGAGCAAGGTTATTAGGTACAGTAGGGTTGAGGGTCAAGTCAATTGGGAGGTAAGTTTGAATGGAAAAAACTGAGGAAGTAAAGTGTTTTAGATATCTGGAAGTGGATCTGGCAGCGGATGGAACCATGGAAGCGGAAGTGGGTCATAGTGTGGGGGAGGGGGCGAAAATTCTGGGAGCCTTGAAGAATGTGTGGAAGTCGAGAGCATTATCTCGGAAAGCAAAAATGGGTATGTTTGAAGGAATAGTGGTTCCAATAATGTTGTATGGTTGCGAGGCGTGGGCTATGGATAGAGTTGTGCGCAGGAGGATGGATGTGCTGGAAATGAGATGTTTGAGGACAATGTGTGGTGTGAGGTGGTTTGATCGAGTAAGTAACGTAAGGGTAAGAGAGATGTGTGGAAATAAAAAGAGCGTGGTTGAGAGAGCAGAAGAGGGTGTTTTGAAATGGTTTGGGCACATGGAGAGAATGAGTGAGGAAAGATTGACCAAGAGGATATATGTGTCGGAGGTGGAGGGAACGAGGAGAAGTGGGAGACCAAATTGGAGGTGGAAAGATAGAGTGAAAAAGATTTTGTGTGATCGGGGCCTGAACATGCAGGAGGGTGAAAGGAGGGCAAGGAATAGAGTGAATTGGATCGATGTGGTATACCGGGTTGACGTGCTGTCATTGGATTGAATCAGTGCATGTGAAGCGTCTGGGGTAAACAATGGAAAGCTGTGTAGGTATGTATATTTGCGTGTGTGGACGTATGTGTATACATGTTTATGGGGGGAGGTTGGGCCATTTCTTTCGTCTGTTTCCTTGCGCTACCTCGCAAACACGGAAGACAGCGTCAGAAGCAAAAAAAAAAAAAAAGAAAAAAAAATTAAAAATGTAAGAAAAAATTTAAAAAATTGAAAACTTTTAGCTTGAAATGAAATGAAAAATGAATGTCACATAATGGTTCAACCTCTGGCTATGGAAAGGGAAATGTATAATTTATTTACACAAACGTCAATAGTAGTTTTCATCAATTTAACCACTGTACCATACTGCCTGCTCCCCTTCCCTTATCATGAAATTGGAGTATTGGCTTATGATGTTTCTCAGTTTTCTTCTTTACACAAAGTACAACCATATCTTGGATACATGAGGGTAGGTAGTAGGCTCATCCGTCCTTATAAAGCCTTGACAGACCTAAACTTTATCTGGAGCTCAACTTTTCCGGTACATTCATGAAAAACACCTTTTTACTTTCCATCTCTATCACTATGAAAATGGGAAACAGAAGGAGTCAAGCGGGGAGTGCTCATCTTCCTCGTAGACTCAGATTGGGGTGTCTAAATGTGTGTGGATGTAACCAAGATATGAAAAAGGAGAGATAGGTAGTATGTTTGAGGAAAGGAACCTCGATTTTTTGGTTCTGAGTGAAACGAAGCTCAAGAGTAAAGGAGAAGACTGGTTTGAGAATGTCTTGGGAGTAAAGTCAGGGGTTAGTGAGAGGACAGGAGCAAGGGAAGGAGTAGCAGTACTCCTGGAACAGGAGCTGTGGGAGTATGTGATAGAATGTAAGAAAGTAAATTCTCGATTAATATGGGTAAAACTGAAAGTTGATAGAGAGAGATTGGTGATCATTGGTGCATATGCACCTGGGCATGAGAAGAAAGATCATGAGAGGCAAGTGTTTTGGAAGCAGCTGAATGAGTGTGATAGTGGTTTCGATGCACAAGACCGGGTTATAGTGATGGGTGATTTGAATGCAAAGGTGAGTAATGTGGCAGTTGAGGGAATAATTGGTATACATGGGGTGTTCAGTGTTGTAAATGAAAATGGTGAAGAGCTTGTAGATTTATGTGCTGAAAAAGGACTGGTGATTGGGAATACCTTGCTTAAAAAGCGAGATATACATAAGAATACGTATGTAAGTAGGGGCAGATGGCCAGAGAGCGTTATTGGATTACGTGTTAATTGACAGACGCGCGAAAGAGAGACTTTTGGATGTTAATGTGCTGAGAGGTGCAACTGCAGGGATGTCTGACCATTACCTTGTGGAGGCTAAGGTGAAGATTTGTATGGGTTTTCAGAAAAGAAGAGTGAATGTTGGGGTGAGGAGGGTGGTAAGAGTAAGTGAGCTTGGGAAGGAAACTTGGGTGAGGAAGTACCAGGAGAGACTGAGTACAGAATGGAAAAAGGTGAGAACAATGGAAGTAAGGGGAGTGGGGGAGGAATGGGATGTATTTAGTGCGCAAAAGATGCTTGTGGCATGAAAAGCGATTGAGGTGGTTTGATTAGAGAGGGTAGTGAGTGGTGGGGTGAAGAAGTAAGATTATTCGTGAAAGAGAAGAGAGAGGCATTTGGACGATTTTTCAGGGAAAAAATGCAATTGAGTGAGAGATGTATAAAACAAAGCGACAGGAGGTCAAGAGAAAGGTGCAAGAAGTGAAAAAGAGGGCAAATGAGAGTTGGGGTGAGAGGGTATCATTAAATTTCAGGGAGAATAAAAAGATGTTCTGGAAGGAGGTAAATAAAGTGCGTAAGACAAGGGAGCAAATGGGAACTTATGTAAAGGGCGCTAATGGGGAGGTGATAACAAGTAGTGGTGATATGAGGAGATGGAGTGAGGATTTTGAAGGTTTGTTGAATGTGTTTGATGATAGAGTGGCAGATATAGGGTGTTTTGGTCGAGGTGGTGTGGAAAGTGAGAGGGTTAGGAAAAATGATTTGGTAAACAGAGAATAGGTAGTAAAAGCTTTGCGGAAAATGAAAGCCGGCAAGGCAGCAGGTATGGATGGTATTGCAGTGGAATCTATTAAAAAAGGGGGTGACTGTATTGTTGACTGGTTGGTAAGGTTATTTAATGTATGTATGACTCATGGTGAGGTGCCTGAGGATTGGCGGAATGCGTGCATAGTGCCATTGTACAAAGGCAAAGGGGATAAGAGTGAGTGCTCAAATTACAGAGATATAAGTTTGTTGAGTATTCCTGGTAAATTATATGGAAGGGTATTGATTGAGAGGGTGAAGGCATGTACAGAGCATCAGATTGGGGAAGAGCAGTGTTGTTTCAGAAGTGGTAGAAGATGTGTGGATCAGGTGTTTGCTTTGAAGAATGTATGTGAGAAATACTTGGAAAAGAAAATGGATTTGTATGTAGCATTTATGGATCTGGAGAAGTCATGTGATAGAGTTGATAGAGATGCTATGTGGAAGGTATTAAGAATATAAGGTGTGGGAGGCAAGTTGTTAGAAGCAGGGAAATGTTTTTATCGAGGATGTAAGGCATGTGTACGTGTAGGAAGAGAGGAAAGTGATTGGTTCTCAGTAAATGTAGGTTTGCGGCAGGGGTGTGTGATGTCTCCATGGTTGTTTAATTTGTTTATGGATGGGGTTGTTAGGGAGGTGAAAGCAAGAGTTTTGGAAAGAGGGGCAAGTATGAAGTCTGTTGTGAACGAGAGAGCTTGGGAAGTGAGTCAGTTGTTGTTCGCTGTTAATACAGCGCTGGTGGCTGATTCATGTGAGAAACTGCAGAAGCTGGTGACTGAGTTTGGTAAAGTGTGTGAAAGAAGAAAATTAAGAGTAAATGTGAATAAGAGCACGGTTATTAGGTACAGTAGGGTTGAGGGTCAAGTCAATTGGGAGGTAAGTTTAAAAGGAGAAAAACTGTAGGTAGTAAAGTGTTTTAGATATCTGGGAGTGGATCTGGCAGCGGATGGAACCATGGAAGCGGAAGTGGGTCATAGTGTGGGGGAGGGGGCGAAAATTCTGGGAGCCTTGAAGAATGTGTGGAAGTCGAGAGCATTATCTCGGAAAGCAAAAATGGGTATGTTTGAAGGAATAGTGGTTCCAACAATGTTGTATGGTTGTTCGCAGGAGGGTGGATGTGCTGGAAATGAGATGTTAGAGGACAATGTTTGGTGTGAGGTGGTTTGATCGAATAAATAATGTAAGGGTATGCAAATAAAAAGAGCGTGGTTGAGAGAGCAGAAGATGGTGTTTTGAATTGGTTTGGGCACATGGAGAGAATGAGTGAGGAAAGATTGACCAAGAGGATATATCTGTCAGAGGTGGAGTGAACGAAGAGAAGTGAGAGAACAAATTGGAGGTGGAAAGATGGAGTGAAAAAGATTTTTTGTGATCGGGGCCTGAACATGCAGGAGGGTGAAAGGCGGGCAAGGAATAGAGTGAATTGGATCGATGTGGTATACCGGGGTTGACGTGCGGTCAGTGGATTGAATCAGGGCATGTGAAGCGTCTGGGGTAAACCATGGAAAGTTGGCTGGGGCAAGGATATGGAAAGGGAGCTGTGGTTTCGGGCATTATTGCATGACAGCTAGAGACTGAGTGTAAACCAATAGGGCCTTTTTTGTCTTTTCCTAGCGCTACCTCACACATATGAGTGGGGAGGGGGATTGTATTGAATGGTTCCATCCACTGCCTGATCCACTCCCAGATATCTAAAACACTTTACTTCCTCCAGTTTTTCTCCATTCAAACTTGCCTCCCAACTGACTTGACCCAACCCTACTGTACCTAATAACCTTGCTCTTATTCACATTCACTCTTAACTTTCTTCTTTCACACACTTTACCAAACTCAGTCACCAGCTTCTGCAGTTTCTTACATGCATCAGCACCAGCGCTGTATCATCAGCGAACAACAACTGACTCACTTCCCAAGCTCTTTCATCCACAACAGACTTCATACTTGCCCCTCTTTCCAAAACTCTTGCATTCACCTCCCTAACAACCCCATCCAAAAACAAATTAAACAACCATGGCGACATCACACATCCCTGCCGGAATCCTACATTCACTGAGAACCAATCACTTTCCACTCTTCCTACACGTACACATGCCTTACATCCTCGATAAAAACTTTTCACTGCTTCTAACAACTTGCCTCGCAGACCATATATTCTTAAAACCTTCCACAGAGCATCTCTATGAACTCTATCACTTTCTTCTTTCACACACTTTACCAAACTCAGTCACCAGCTTCTGCAGTTTCTTACTTGCATCAGCCAGCAGCGCTGTATCATCAGCGAACAACAACTGACTCACTTCCCAAGCTCTCTCATCCACAACAGACTTCATACTTGCCCCTCTTTCCAAAACTCTTGCATTCACCTCCCTAACAACCCCATCCATAAACAAATTAAACAACCATGGCGACATCACACATCACTGCCGGAATCCTACATTCACTGAGAACCAATCACTTTCCACTCTTCCTACACTTACACATGCCTTACATCCTCGATAAAAACTTTTCACTGCTTCTAACAACTTGCCTCGCAGACCATATATTCTTAAAACCTTCCACAGAGCATCTCTATGAACTCTATCACATGACTTCTCCAGATTGATAAATGCTACATACAGATCCATTTGTTTTTCTAAGTATTTCTGAAATACATTCTTCAAAGCAAACACCTGATCCACACATCCTCTACCACTTCTGAAACCACACTGCTCTTCCCCAATCTGATGCTCTGTACATGCCTTCACCCTCTCAATCAATACCCTCCCATATAATTTACCAGGAATACTCAACAAACTTATACCTCTGTAATTTGATCACTCACTCTTATCCCCTTTGCCTTTGTACAATGGCACTATGCACGCATTCCGCAAATCCTCAGGCACCTCACCATGAATCATACATACATTAAATAACCTTACCATCCAGTCAACAATACAGTCACCCCCTTTTTTAATAAATTCCACTGCAATACCATCCAAACCTGCTGCCTTGCCGGCTTTCATCTTCCGTAAAGCTTTTACTACCTCTTCTCTATTTACCAAATCATTTTTCCTAACCCTCTCACTTTGCACACCGAACTCGACCAAGACACCCTATATCTGACACTCTATCATCAAACACATTAATAAAACTTCAAAATACTCACTCCATCTCCTTCTCACATCACCACTACTTGTTATCACCTCCCAATTAGCGCCCTTCACTGAAGTTCCCATTTGCTCCCTTATCTTATGCACTTTATTTACCTCCTTCCAAAACATCTTTTTATTCTCCCTAGAATTTAATGATACCCTCTCACCCCAACTCTCATTTGCCCTCTTTTTCACCTCTTGCACCTTCCTCTTGACCTCCTGCCTTTCTTTTATACCTCTCCCACTCATTTACATTTTTTCCCTGCAAAGCTCGTCCAAATGCCTCTCTCTTCTCTTTCGCTAATAATCTTACTTCTTCATCCCACCATTCACTCCCCGTTCTAATCAACCCACCACCCATGCTTCTCATGCCACAAGCATCTTTTGCGCAAGCCATCACTGCTATCCTAAATACATCCCATTCCTCCCCCACACCCCTTACCTCCTTTGTTCTCACCTTATTCCATTCTGTACTCAGTCTCTCCTGGTACTTCCTCACACAAGTCTCCTTCCCAAGCTCAATTACTCTCACCACTCTCTTCACCCCAACATTCTCTCTTCTTTTCTGAAAACCCCCACAAATCTTCACCTTCGCCTCCACAAGATAATGATCAGACATCCCTCCAGTTGCACCTCTCAGCACATTAACATCCAAAAGTCTCTCGTGGGTCTATCAATTAACACGTAATCCAATAACGCTCTCTGGCCGTCTCTCCTACTTACATACATATACTTATGTATATCTCGCTTTTTAAACCAGGTATTCCCAATCACCAGTCCTTTTTCAGCACATAAATCTACAAGCTCAACTACCACATTACTCACCTCTTCATTCAAATCACCCATCACTATAATCCGGTCTTGTGCATCAAAACCACTAACACACTAATTCATCTGCTCCCAAAACACTTGCCTCTCTTGATCTTTCTTCTCATGCCCAGGTGCATATGCATCAATAATCACCCATCTCTCTCCATCAACTTTCAGTTTTACCCATATGAATTTAGAATTTACTTTCTTATACTCTATCACATACTCCCACAACTCCTGATTCAGGGGTAGTGCTATTCCTTCCCTTGCTCTTGTCTTCTCACTAACCCCTGACTTTACTCCTAAGACATTCCCAAACCACTCTTCCCCTTTACCCTTTAGCTTCGTTTCACTCAGAGCCAAAACATCCAGATTCCTTTTCTCAAACTTGATATCTCTCCTTTTTTCTCATTTTGGTTTCATCCACACACATTTAGACACCCCAGTCTGAGCCTTCGAGGAGGATGAGCACTGTTCGCGTGACTCCTTCTGTTTCCCCTTTTAGAAAGTTAAAATACAAGGAGGGGATGGTTTCTGGCCCCCGCTCCCGTCCCCTTTAGCCGCCTTCTACGACACGTGAGGAATGCGTGGGAAGTATTCTTTCTCCCCTATCCCAAGGGATAATATATATATACATATATATATATACATATATATATATATATATATATATATATATATATATATATATATATATATATATATATATATATATATATATAGATAGATAGATAGATAGATAGATAGATATATTATTATTATTTTTCTATTTTGCTTTGTCGCTGTCTCCCGCGTTTGTGAGGTGGCGCAAGGAAACAGACGAAAGAAATGGCCCAACCCACCCCCATGCACATGTATATACATACACGTGCACACATACCTATACATACCTATACATCCTAATGTACACATATATATACACACACAGACACATACATATATACCCATGCACACAATTCACACTGTCTGCCTTTATTCATTTCCATCGCCACCTCGCCACACATGGAATACCATCCCCCTTCCCCCTCATGTGTGCGAGGTAGCGCTAGGAAAATACAACAAAGGCCCCATTCTTTCACACTCAGTCTCTAGCTGTTATGCAATAATGCCCGAAACCACAGCTCCCCTTCCACATCCAGGCCCCACACAACTTTCCATGGTTTACCCCAGACGCTTCACATGCCCTGATTCAATCCACTGACAGCACGTCAACCCCGGTATACCATATCGATCCAATTCACTCTATTCCTCGCCCGCCTTTCACCCTCCTGCATGTTCAGGCCCCGATCACACAAAATCTTTTTCACTCCATCTTTCCACCTCCAATTTGGTCTCCTACTTCTCCTCGTTCCCTCCACCTCCGACACATATGGTGACTCATTCGTGTCAGAAACTGCAAAAGCTGGTGACTGAGTTTGGTAAAGTGTGTGAAAGAACAAAGGTGAGAGTAAATGAAAATAAAAGTAAGGCTATTTGGTACAGTAGGGTTGAGCGACAAGTCAATTGGGTGGTAAGTTTGAATGGAGAGAAACTGTAGGAGTTGAAGTGTTTTAGATATTTGCGAGTAGATTTGGCAGCAGCTTGAAACATGGAAGCGAAAGTGAATCATAGGGTGGGGAAGGGGGGGGGGGGGGAAATTTTGAGGGCATTGATGAATGTATGGAAGTCGAGAGCATTATCTCGGAAAGCATAAATGGGTATGTTTGAAGGAATAGTGGTTCCAAGAATGTTAAATGGATGCGAGGCGTGGGCAATGGATAGAGTTGTTCGGAGGAGAGTGGAGGTGCCAGAAAAGAGATGCTTTAGGACAATGTGTGGTGTGAGATGGTTTGATTGAGTAAGTAATAATTGGGTAAAAGAGATGTGTGGTAATAAAAAGAGTGTGGTTGACAGAGCAGAAGAGAGTGTTTTGACATGGTTTGGTCACATGGAAAGAATGAGTGAGGAAATATATATATATATATATATATATATATATATATATATATATATATATATATATATATATATATATATATATATATATATATATATATATATATATATATATATATATATATATATATATATATATATTTATATATATATATATATCTATGTTTATACATTTCTTTTCTATCCCTGGGGATAGGGGATAAAGAACACTTCCCACGCATTCCTCACGTGTCGTAGAAGGCGACTACAGGGGACGGGAGCGGATTGCTGGAAAAGCTCTCCTCTTTGTTTTTTAACTTTGTAAACGGAGAAACAGAAAAAGGCGTCACGCGGGGAAATGCTCATTCTCCTCGAAGGCTCTGATTGGGGTGTCTAAATCTGTTTGAATGTAACCAAGATGGGAAAAAGGAGAGATAGGTAGTATGTTTGAGGAAAGGAACCTGGATGTTTTGGCTCTGAGTGAAACGAAGCTTAGGAGTAAAGGGGAAGATTGGTTTGGGAATTTCTTGCTAGTAAAGTCAGGGATCATTGAGAGGACAAGAGCAAGGGAATAAAAGCACTAATCCTGAAAGAGGAGTTGTGGGAGTATATGATAGATTGTAAGAAAGTAAACTCTAGATTGATATGGGGGAAACTGAAAGTGGATGGAGAGAGATGGGTGAATATTGGTGCATATGCACCTGGGCATGAGAAGAATGATCATGAAATGCAAGTGTTTTGGGAGCAGCTGAGTGAGGTTGATAGTAGTTTTGATGCTCGAGACCTGGTTATAGTGATAGGTGATTTGAATGCAAAGGTAAGTAATGTGGCAATTGAGGGAATAATTGGTGTACATCGAGTGTTCAGTGTTGTAAATGGAAATGGTGAAGAGCTTGTAGATTTGTGTGCTGAAAAAGGACTGGTGATTGGGAATACCTGTTTTTAAATGAGACATATACATAAGCATATGTATGTAAGTAGGAGAGATGGCCAGAGAGCGTTATTGGATTACGTATTAATTGAAAGGCGCGCGAAAGAGACTTTTGGTTGTCAATGTGCTGAGAGGTGCAACTGGAGGGATGTCTGATCATTACCTTGTGGAGCGAAGGTGAAGATTTGTGGAGGTTTTCAGAAAGGAAGAGAGAATGTTGGGGTGAAGAGAGTGGTGAGAGTGATTGAGCTTGGGAAGGAGACTTGTGTAATGAAGTACAGAATGGAAAAAGGCAAGAACAAAGGATGTGAGGGAAGTGGGGGAGGAATGGGATATATTTAGGGAAGCAGTATTGGCTTGTGTAAAAGATGCTCGTGGCTTGAGAATCGCGGGTGTTGGGCAGACTGGAAAGTGTAGTGAGTGGTGGGATGAAGAGTTAAGATTATTAGTGAAAGAGAGGAGAGAGGCATTCGGACGATTTTTGCAGGGAAATAATTCAAATGACTGGGAGATGTATAAAGGAAAGAGGCAGGAGGTCAAGAGAAATGTGCAAGAGGGGAAAAGGGGGCAAGTGAGAGTCGGGGTGAAAGAGTATCATTAAAATCTAAGGAAAACAAAAAGATGTTTTGGAAGGAGGTAAATAAAGTTCGTAAGACAAGGGAACAAATGGAAACATCAGTGAATGGGGCTAATAGGGAGGTGATAACAAGTAGTGGTGATGTGAGAAGGAGATGGAGTGAGTATTTTGAAGGTTTGTTTAATGTGTTTGATGATAGAGTGGCAGATATAAGGGTGTTTTGGTCGAGGTGGTGTGCAAAGTGAGAGGGTTAGGGAGAATGACTTTGTAAACAGAGAAGAGGTAGTGAAATCTTTGCATAGGATGAAAGCCTGCAAGGCAGCGGGTTTGGATGGTATTGCAGTGGAATGTATTGAAAAAGGAGGTGACTGTATTGTTGACTGGTTGGTAAGTTTATTTAATGTATATATGACCCATGGTGAGGTGCGTGAGGATTGGCGGAATGCTTGCATAGTGCCATTGTACAAAGGCAAAGGGGATAAGATTGAGTGCTCAAATTATAGAGGTATAAGTTTGTTGAGTATTCCTGGAAAGTTATATGGGAGGGAAATTATATGGGAGGCATATACAGAGCATCAGATTGGGGATAGGCAGTGTGGTTTCAGAAGTGGTAGAGGATATGTGGATCAGGTATTTGCTTTGAAGAATGTATGTAGAAATACTTAGAAAAGAAAATGGATTTGTATGTAGTATTTATGGATCTGGAGAAGGCATATGATAAAGTTGATAGAGATGTTCTGTGGAAGGTATTAAGAATATGTGGTGTTGGAGGGAAGTTGTTAGAAGCAGTGAAAAGTTTTTATTGAGGATTTAAGGCATGTGTACGTATAGGAAGAGAGGAAAGTGATTGGTTCTCAGTGAATGTTGGTTTGCGGCGGAGGTGCGTGATGTTTCCATTGTTGTTTAAGTTGTGTATTAATGGGGTTGTTAGGGAGGTGAATGCAAGAGTTTTGGAAAGAGGTGCAAGTATGCAGTTTGTTGTGGATGAGAGAGCTTGGGAAGTGATTAAGTTCTTCGCTTGTGATACATCGCTGGTGGCTGATTCATGTGAGAAACTGCAGGAGCTGGTGACTAAGTTTGGTAAAGTGTGCGAAAGAAGAAAGTTGAGAGTAAATGTGAATAAGAACAAGGTTATCAAGTACAGTAGGGTTGAGGG
The DNA here is from genome assembly GCF_036320965.1 of Panulirus ornatus. NCBI lineage: Eukaryota > Metazoa > Arthropoda > Malacostraca > Decapoda > Palinuridae > Panulirus > Panulirus ornatus. The sequence continues at coordinate 38,793,765 of NC_092237.1, forward strand.
ACAAGTCAATTGGGAGGTAAGTATGAATGGAGAAAACTGGCGGAAGTGAAGTGTTTTAGATATATGTGAATGGATTTGGCAGCGGAAGGAACCATGGATGCGGAAGTGAATCATAGGGTGGAGGAGGGGCCGAAAGTTCTAGGAGCGTTGAAAAATGTGTGGAAGTCGAGAACGTTATCTTGGAAACAGAAATGGGTATGTTTGAAGGAATAGTGGTTCCAACAATGTTATATGGTTGCGAGGCGTGGGCTATAGATAGAGTTGTGCGGAGGAGGGTGAATGTGCTAGAAATGAAATGTTTGAGGACAATATGTAGTGTGAGGTGGTTTGATCGAGTAAGTAATGAAAGGGTAAGAGAGATATGTGGTAATATAAAGAGTGTGGTTGAGAGAGTAGAAGAGGGTGTTTTGAAATGGTTTGGTCACATGGAGAGAATGAGTGAGGAAAGATTGACAAAGAGGATATATATGTGTCAGAGGTGAAGGGAACGGGGAGAAGTGGGAGACCAAATTTGAGGTGGAAAGATGGAGTGAAAAAGATTTTGAGTGATTGGGGCCTGAACATGCAGGAGGGTGAAAGGCGTGCAAGGAATAGAGTGAATTGGAACGATGTGGTATACCGGGGTGGACGTGCTGTCAATGGATTGAAGCAGGGGATGTGAAGCGTCTGGGGTAAAGAATGGGAAGCTTTGTTAGGCCTGGATGTGTAAAGGGAGCTGTGGTTTCGGTGCATTATACTTGACAGTTAGAGACTGAGTGTGAACAAATGTGGCCTTTGTTGTCTTTTCCTAGCGCTACCTCGTGCACATGCGGGGGGAGGGGTTATCATTTCATGTGTGGCAGGGTGGCGACAGGAATGAATAAGGGTAGATAGTATGAATTATGTACATGTGTATATATGTATATGTCTGTGTGTGTATATATATGTATACGTTGAGATGTATAGGTATGTATATGTGCTCTGTGTGGACGTGTATGTATATACATGTGTATGTGGGTGGGTTGGGCCTCTCTTTCGTCTGTTTCCTTGCGCTACCTCGCTAATGAGAAAGACAGCGACAAAGTATAATAAACACATAAAATAAATATCTCTTTGTTTTCTTTCATACTTTTCGGCATTTCCCTCGTTAGCAAAGTACCGTTAATAACAGAGGACTGGGCCTTTGAGGGAATATCCTCACGCTACTTGTCTATCTTGGATAATCGCTTGTTTACCAAATGACGTCCTAGCTACGTCTCTTCGTTGTATATCAGCTGATGATGTGATTATTACACGAAAATGCACTTGGGAACTTATCGTGTTCCATTTTCCCTGCGGATTCTTAAAAATATACTTGGATGACTCGCAAAATTGTGATCTTTTAAATTGTGGTTTCGGTGCATTATTACATGACAGTTAGAGACTGAGTGTGAACGAATGGGGCCTTTGTTGTTTTTTCCTAGCATTACCTCGCACACATGAGGGGGGAGGGGGTTGTTATTCCATGTGTGGCAGGGTGGCGATGGGAATAAAAAAAGGCAGACAGTATGAATTATGCACATGTCTGTGTGTGTGTGTATATATATGTATACATTGAGATGTATAGGTATGTATATTTGCGTGTGTGGAAGTGTATGTGTAAACATGTGTATGTGGGTTGGTTGGGCCATTCTTTCGTCTGTTTCCTTGCGCTACCTCGCTAACGCGGGAGACAGCGACAAAGCAAAATAAATAATAAATAAAATATATATATATATATATATATATATATATATATATATATATATATATATATATATATATATATATATATATATATATATATATATATATGGAAAGCGTCTGTAACAGCTGTAACCTCCCGTTCTTTGCCTCATAAGAAAGCAGCCAAGTGCAGACGCTGCGACAATAGAGCATCACACTGGCGCAGAGTAACGAGAAGATGACTGTGTTGTGGTGGTCCAGCAACGCCAAGAAGAAGAAAACATAAAAAGGTTTGGTGACCAGGACGGAATGGTGCACACCAGATGAGGTCAAACCAGGATCATTACGTAGAGGGGCGAAATCATTTACGAGCTCTCCAGCATGACACCTCTAAGAAGACGTCAAGTGATTGTTTTGATGGTGAAGAGAGTTTTTAGGGAACATCAGGTTTTCTGTGATGACCACATTATTCGCTAGTTCAGACGGAGGGAGGCGTCATGCCAGAGAGACAGCTTACATAGCAAGAATAGACCATTCCTAACCCCTGCCTACTTCAAGCCCCACTGACCAAGTGTATGGTCACAGCTTAAGCGTCGCGTCATGAGAAGAACCATCATAATGGAGTTGCACGGACTGTGATCCTTGCTGTGGTTACAAGAATGTTCTTCCGCCCACCAGTGATGCTACAACGTTTGTGAATCAAGAACCATTGCAACACAAACCTCGCCAGGTGGTAGAGTGACCCGCAGTGTATCGAGACAGACTTCCCCAGAACTTTTTTAAAGGGGAAGTAAATGTTTATAGTTGTGTTACTGGAGTGATAGTTTTCATACATGGTGCTCTGACAAGAAAATAGTGAAATTGGAAAAAAAATGTAGCTTAGACATTGAAGCTTATTCTTTCATGGAAATGTGAACAAAGGGAGTTTTTTTTTTTTTCAAAGTGATTGAGATGGAAAGCAAAAAAGGTGTTTTTCATAAATAAGCTGGAAAAGTTGAGGTCCAGATAAATTTTTGGTCTGCCATGGCTCTATTATGGCGGATAGCCAACTACCTGCCCTCATGTATCCAAGATATGGTTGTACTTTGTATAATGAAGAAAATTGAGAAACATCATAAGCCAATATTCCTGTTTCATGATAAGAGAAGTGGACCAGGCAGTATGATACAGTGGTTAAATTGATGAAAACTACAATTGACGTTTGTGTAAATGAATTATACATTTCCCCTTTTCCATAGCCAGAGGTTAAACCATTATGTGACATTCATTTTTCATTTCATTTCAAGTTAGAAGTTTCAGTTTTCTAAATTATTTCTTACATTTTTCATATGTATATATGTGTATATGTGTGTGTGTGTGTGTATATGTGCGTATGTATGTGTATGTATATATATATATATATATATATATATATATATATATATATATATATATATATATATATTTTTTTTTTTTTTTTTTTTTTTTTTTTTTATACTTTGTCGCTGTCTCCCGCGTTTGCGAGGTAGCGCAAGGAAACAGACGAAAGAAATGGCCCAACCCCCCCCCATACCCATGTACATACACACGTCCACACACACAAATATACATACCTACACAGCTTTCCATGGTTTACCCCAGACGCTTCACATGCCTTGCTTCAATCCACTGACAGCACGTCAACCCCTGTATACCACATGACTCCAATTCACTCTATTTCTTGCCCTCCTTTCACCCTCCTGCATGTTCAGGCCCCGATCACACAAAATCTTTTTCACTCCATCTTTCCACCTCCAATTTGGTCTCCCTCTTCTCCTCGTTCCCTCCACCTCCGACACATATATCCTCTTGGTCAATCTCTCCTCACTCATTCTCTCCATGTGCCCAAACCATTTCAAAACACCCTCTTCTGCTCTCTCAACCACGCTCTTTTTATTTCCACACATCTCTCTTACCCTTACGTTACTTACTCGATCAAACCACCTCACACCACACATTGTCCTCAAACATCTCATTTCCAGCACATCCATCCTCCTGCGCACAACTCTATCCATAGCCCACGCCTCGCAACCATACAACATTGTTGGAACCACTATTCCTTCAAACATACCCATTTTTGCTTTCCGAGATAATGTTCTCGACTTCCACACATTTTTCAAGGCTCCCAAAATTTTCGCCCCCTCCCCCACCCTATGATCCACTTCCGCTTCCATGGTTCCATCCGCTGACAGATCCACTCCCAGATATCTAAAACACTTCACTTCCTCCAGTTTTTCTCCATTCAAACTCACCTCCCAATTGACTTGACCCTCAACCCTACTGTACCTAATAACCTTGCTCTTATTCACATTTACTCTTAACTTTCTTCTTCCACACACTTTACCAAACTCAGTCACCAGCTTCTGCAGTTTCTCACATGAATCAGCCACCAGCGCTGTATCATCAGCGAACAACAACTGACTCACTTCCCAAGCTCTCTCATCCCCAACAGACTTCATACTTGCCCCTCTTTCCAAGACTCTTGCATTTACCTCCCTAACAACCCCATCCATAAACAAATTAAACAACCATGGAGACATCACACACCCCTGCCGCAAACCTACATTCACTGAGAACCAATCACTTTCCTCTCTTCCTACACGTACACATGCCTTACATCCTCGATAAAAACTTTTCACTGCTTCTAACAACTTGCCTCCCACACCATATATTCTTAATACCTTCCACAGAGCATCTCTATCAACTCTATCATATGCCTTCTCCAGATCCATAAATGCTACATACAAATCCATTTGCTTTTCTAAGTATTTCTCACATACATTCTTCAAAGCAAACACCTGATCCACACATCCTCTACCACTTCTGAAACCACACTGCTCTTCCCCAATCTGATGCTCTGTACATGCCTTCACCCTCTCAATCAATACCCTCCCATATAATTTACCAGGAATACTCAACAAACTTATACCTCTGTAATTTGAGCACTCACTCTTATCCCCTTTGCCTTTGTACAATGGCACTATGCACGCATTCCGCCAATCCTCAGGCACCTCACCATGAGTCATACATACATTAAATAACCTTACCAACCAGTCAACAATACAGTCACCCCCTTTTTTATAAATTCCACTGCAATACCATCCAAACCTGCTGCCTTGCCGGCTTTCATCTTCCGCAAAGCTTTTACTACCTCTTCTCTGTTTACCAAATCATTTTCCCTAACCCTCTCACTTTGCACACCACCTCGACCCAAACACCCTATATCTGCCACTCTGTCATCAGACACATTCAACAAACCTTCAAAATACTCATTCCATCTCCTATATATATATATATATATATATATATATATATATATATATATATATATATATATATATATATATATATATATATATATATATATATATATATATATATATATATATATATATATATATATATATATATATATATATATATATATATATATATTATCCCTGAGGATAAGGGTGAAAGAATACTTCCCACGCATTCCTCGCGTGTCGTAGAAGGCGACTAGAGGGGACGGGAGCGGGGGGGCAGAAATCCTCCCCTCCTTGTATTTTTCTAACTTTCTAAAATGGGAAACAGAAGAAGGAGTCACGCGGGGAGTGCTCATCCTCCTCGAAGGCTCAGACTGGGGTGTCTAAATGTGTGTGGATGTAACCAAGATGTGAAAAAAGGAGAGATAGGTAGTATGTTTGAGGAAAGGAACCTGGATGTTTTGGCTCTGAGTGAAACGAAGCTCAAGGGTAAAGGGGAAGAGTGGTTTGGGAATGTCTTGTGAGTAAATTCAGGGGTTAGTGAGAGGACAAGAGCAAGGGAAGGAGTAGCGGTACTCCTGAAACAGGAGTTGTGGGAGTATGTGATAAAATGTAAGAAAGAAAATTCTCGATTAATATGGTTAAAACTGAAAGTTGATGGAGAGAGATGGGTGATTATTGGTGCATATGCACCTGGGCATGAGAAGAAAGATCATGAGAGGCAAGTGTTTTGGGAGCAGATGAATGAGTGTGTTACTGGTTTTGATGCATAAGACCGGGTTATACTGATGGGTGATTTGAATGCAAAAGTGAGTAATGTGGCAGTTGAGGATATAATTGGTATACATGGGGTGTTCATTGTTGTAAATGGAAATGGTGAAGAGCTTGTAGATTTATGTGCTGAAAAAGGACTGGTGATTGGGAATACCTAGTTTAAAAAGCGAGATATACATAAGTATACGTATATAAGTAGGAGAGATGGCCAGAGAGCGTTATTGGATCACATGTTAATTGACAGGCGCGCGAAAGAGAGACTTTTGGATGCTAATATGCTGAGAGGTGCAACTGGAGGGATGTCTGATCATTATCTTGTGGAGGCTAAGGTGAAGATTTGTATGGGTTTTCAGAAACGAAGATTGAATGTTGGGATGAAGAGGGTGGTGAGAGTAAGTGAGCTTGGGAAGGAGACTTGTGTGAGGAAGTACCAGGAGAGACTAAGTACAGAATGGAAAAAGGTGAGAACAATGGAAGCAAGGGGAGTGGGGGAGGAATGGGATGTATTTAGGGAATCAGTGATGGATTGCGCAAAAGATGCTTTTGGCATGAGAAGAGTGGGAGGTGGATTGATTAGAAAGGGTAGTGAGTGGTGGGATGAAGAAGAAAGATTATTAGTGAAAGAGAAGAGAGAGGCATTTGGACGATTTTTGCAGGGAAAAAATGCAATTGAGTGGGAGATGTATAAAAGAAACAGACAGGAGGTCAAGAGAAAGGTGCAAGAGGTGAAAAAGAGGGCAAATGAGAGTTCGGGTGAGGGAGTATCATTAAATTTTAGGGAGAATAAAAAGATGTTCTGGAAGGAGGTAAATAAAGTGCGTAAGACAAGGGAGCAAATGGGAACTTCAGTGAAGGGCGCAAATGGGGAGGTGATAACAAGTTTTGGTGATGTGAGAAGGAGATGGAGTGAGTATTTTGAAGGTTTGTTCAATGTGTTTGATGATAGAGTGGCAGATATAGGGTGTTTTGGTCGAGGTGGTGTGCAAAGTGAGCAGGTTTGGGAAAATGATTTGGTAAACAGAGAAGAGGTAGTAAAAGCTTTGCGGAAGATGAAAGCCGGCAAAGCAGCAGGTTTGGATGGTATTGCAGTGGAATTTATTTAAAAAGGGGGTGACTGTATTGTTGACTGGTTGGTAAGGTTATTTAATGTATGTATGACTCATGGTGAGATGCCTGAGGATTGGCGGAATGCGTGCATAGTGCTATTGTACAAAGGGAAAGGGGATAAGAGTGAGTGCTCAAATTACAGAGGTATATGTTTGTTGAGTATTCCTGGTAAATTATATGGGAGGGTATTGATTGAGAGGGTGAAGGCATGTACAGAGCATCAGATTAGGGAAGAGCAGTGTGGTTTCAGAAGTGGTAGAAGATGTGTGGGTCAGGTGTTTGCTTTAAAGAATGTATGTGAGAAATAATTAGAAAGGCAAATGGATTTGTATGTAGCATTTATGGATCTGGAGAAGCCATATGATAGAGTTGATAGAGATGCTCTGTGGAAGGTATTAAGAATATATGGTGTGGGAGACAAGTTATTAGAAGCAGTGAAAATTTTTTATCGAGGATGTAAAGCATGTGAACCAGTGGGAAGAGAGGAAAGTGATTGGTTCTCAGTGAATGTAGGTTTGCGGCAGGGGTGTGTGATGTCTCCATGGTTGCTTAATTTGTTTATGGATAGGGTTGTTAGGGAGGTGAATGGAAGAGTTTTGGAAAGAGGTGCAAGTATGAAGTCTGTTGTGGATGAGAGAGCTTGGGAAGTGAGTCAGTTGTTGTTCGCTGATAATACAGCGCTGGTGGGTGATTCATGTGAGAAACTGCAGAAGCTGGTGACTGAGTTTTGTAAAGTGTGTGAAAGAAGAAAGTTAAGAGTAAATGTGAATAAGAGCAAGGTTATTAGGTACAGTAGTGTTGAGGGTCAAGTCAATTGGGAGGTAAGTTTGAATGGAGATAAACTGGAGGAAGTAAAGTGTTTTAGATATCTGGGAGTGGATCTGGCAGCGGATGGAACCATGGAAGCGGAAGTGGATCATAGGGTGGGGGAGGGGGCGAAAATCTTGGGAGCCTTGAAGAATGTGTGGAAGTCGAGAACATTATCTCGGAAAGCAAAAATGGGTATGTTTGAAGGAATAGTGGTTCCAACAATGTTGTATGGTTGCGAGGCGTGGGCTATGGATAGAGTTGTGCGCAGGAGGATGGATGTGCTGGAAATGAGATGTTTGAGGACAATGTGTGGTGTGAGGTGGTTTGATCGAGTAAGTAACGTAAGGGTAAGAGAGATGTGTGGAAATAAAAAGAGCGTGGTTGAGAGAGCAGAAGAGGGTGTTTTGAAATGGTTTGGGCACATGGAGAGAATGAGTGAGGAAAGATTGACCAAGAGGATATATGTGTCGGAGGTGGAGGGAACGAGGAGAAGTGGGAGACCAAATTGGAGGTGGAAAGATGGAGTGAAAAAGATTTTGTGTGATCGAGGCCTGAACATGCAGGAGGGTGAAAGGAGGGCAAGGAATAGAGTGAATTGGATCGATGTGGTATACCGGGGTTGACGTGCTGTCAGTGGATTGAATCAGGGCATGTGAAGCGTCTGGGGTAAACCATGGAAAGCTGTGTAGGTATGTATATTTGCGTGTGTGGACGTATGTATATACATGTGTATGGGGGTGGGTTGGGCCATTTCTTTCGTCTGTTTCCTTGCGCTACCTCGCAAACGCGGGAGACAGCGACAAAGCAAAAAAAAAAAATATATATATATATATATATATATATATATATATATATATATATATATATATATATATATATATATATATATATATATATATATAAAACTGGAGGAAGTAAAGTGTTTTAGATATATGGGAGTGGATCTGGCAGCGGATGGAACCATGGAAGCGGAAGTGGATCATAGGGTGGGAGAGGGGGCGAAAATTCTGGGAGTCTTGAGGAATGTGTGGAAATCGAGAATATTATCTCGGAAACAAAAATAGGTATGTTTGAAGGAATAGTGGTTCCAACAATGTTGTATACAATGTATATACAATGTGTATACATGTGTATGGGGGTGGGTTGGGACATTTCTTTCGTATGTTTCTTTGCGTTATATCGCAAACGCGGGAGAAAGCGGCAAAAAAAAAAAAAAAAAATATATATATATATATATATATATATATATATATATATATATATATATATATATATATATATATATATTTATTTATTTATATTTATTATACTTTGTCGCTGTCTCCCGCGTTTGCGAGGTAGAGCAAGGAAACAGACGAAAGAAATGGCCCAACCCCCCCCCATACACATGTATATACATACGTCCACACACGCAAATATACATACCTACACAGCTTTCCATGGTTTACCCTAGGCGCTTCACATGCCTTGATTCAATCCACTGACAGCACGTCAACTCCGGTATACCACATCGCTCCAATTCACTCTATTCCTTGCCCTCCTTTCACCCTCCTGCATGTTCAGGCCCCGATCACACAAAATCTTTTTCACTCCATCTTTCCACCTCCAATTTGGTCTCCCTCTTCTCCTCGTTCCCTCCACCTCCGACACATATATCCTCGTGGTCAATCTTTTCTCACTCATTCTCTCCATGTGCCCAAACCACTTCAAAACACCCTCTTCTGCTCTCTCAACCACGCTCTTTTTATTTCCACACATCTCTCTTACCCTTACGTTACTCACTCGATCAAACCACCTCACACCACACATTGTCCTCAAACATCTCATTTCCAGCACATCCATCCTCCTGCGCACAACTCTATCCATAGCCCACGCCTCGCAACCATACAACATTGTTGGAACCACTATTCCTTCAAACATACCCATTTTTGCTTTCCGAGATAATGTTCTCGACTTCCACACATTCTTCAAGGCCCCCAGAATTTTCGCCCCCTCCCCCACCCTATGATCCACTTCCGCTTCCATGGTTCCATCCGCTGCCAGATCCACTCCCAGATATCTAAAACACTTCACTTCCTCCAGTTTTTCTCCATTCAAACTCACCTCCCAATTGACTTGACCCTCAACACTACTGTACCTAATAACCTTGCTCTTATTCACATTTACTCTTAACTTTCTTCTTCACACACTTTACCAAACTCAGTCACCAGCTTCTGCAGTTTCTCACATGAATCAGCCACCAGCGCTGTATCATCAGCGAACAACAACTGACTCACTTCCCAAGCTCTCTCATCCCCAACAGACTTCATACTTGCCCCTCTTTCCAAAACTCTTGCATTCACCTCCCTAACAACCCCATCCATAAACAAATTAAACAACCATGGAGACATCACACACCCCTGCCGCAAACCTACATTCACTGAGAACCAATCACTTTCCTCTCTTCCTACACGTACACATGCCTTACATCCTCGATAAAAACTTTTCACTGCTTCTAACAACTTTCCTCCCACACCATATATTCTTAATACCTTCCACAGAGCATCTCTATCAACTCTATCATATGCCTTCTCCAGATCCATAAATGCTACATACAAATCCATTTGCTTTTCTAAGTATTTCTCACATACATTCTTCAAAGCAAACACCTGATCCACACATCCTCTACCACTTCTGAAACCACACTGCTCTTCCCCGATCTGATGCTCTGTACATGCCTTCACCCTCTCAATCAATACCCTCCCATATAATTTACCAGGAATACTCAACAAACTTATACCTCTGTAATTTGAGCACTCACTCTTATCCCCTTTGCCTTTGTACAATGGCACTATGCACGCATTCCGCCTATCCACAGGCACCTCACCATGAGTCATACATACATTAAATAACCTTACCAACCAGTCCACAATACAGTCACCCCCTTTTTTAATAAATTCCACTGCAATACCATCTAAACCTGCTGCCTTGCCGGCTTTCATCTTCCGCATAGCTTTCACTACCTCTTCTCTGTTTACCAAATCATTTTCCCTAACCCTCTCACTTTGCACACCACCTCGACCAAAACACCCTATATCTGCCACTCTATCATCAAACACATTCAACAAACCTTCAAAATACTCACTCCATCTCCTTCTCACATCACCACTACTTGTTATCACCTCCCCATTTGCGCCCTTCACTGAAGTTCCCATTTGCTCCCTTGTCTTACGCACTTTATTTACCTCCTTCCAGAACATCTTTTTATTCTCTCTAAAATTTAATGATACTCTCTCACCCCAACTCTCATTTGCCCTTTTTTTCACCTCTTGCACCTTTCTCTTGACCTCCTGTCTCTTTCTTTTATACATCTCCCACTCAATTGCATTTTTTCCCTGCAAAAATCGTCCAAATGCCTCTCTCTTCTCTTTCACTAATACTCTTACTTCTTCATCCCACCACTCACTACCCTTTCTAATCAACCCACCTCCCACTCTTCTCATGCCACAAGCATCTTTTGCGCAATCCATCACTGATTCCCTAAATGCATCCCATTCCTCCCCCACTCCCCTTACTTCCATTGTTCTCACCTTTTTCCATTCTGTACTCAGTCTCTCCTGGTACTTCCTCACACAAGTCTCCTTCCCAAGCTCACTTACTCTCACCACCCTCTTCACCCCAACATTCACTCTTCTTTTCTGAAAACCCATACAAATCTTCACCTTAGCCTCCACAAGATAATGATCAGACATCCCTCCAGTTGCACCTCTCAGCACATTAACATCCAAAAGTCTCTCTTTCGCACCCCTGTCAATTAACATATATATATATACATATATATATATATACATATATATATATGTATATATATATATATATATATATATATATATATATATATATACATATATATATATATATATATATATATATATATATATATATATATATATATATATATATATATATATATATATATATATATATATGTACATATATATATATGTGCTCTGTGGAAGGTATTAAGAATATATGGTGTAGGAGGCAAGTTGTTTGAAGCAGTGAAAAGTTTTTATCGTGGATGTAAGGCATGTGTACGTGTAGAAAGAGAGTAAAGTGATTGGTTCTCAGTGAATGTAGGTCTGCGGCAGGGGTGTGTTATGTGTCCATGGTTGTTTACTTTGTTTATGGATGGGGTTGTTAGGGAGGTAAATGTAAGAGTTTTGGAAAGAGGGGCAAGTATGAAGTCTGTTGGGGATGAGAGAGCTTGGGAAGTGAGTCAGTTGCTGTTCGTTGATGATACAGCGCTGGTGGCTGATTCATGTGAGAACCTGCAGAAGCTGGTGACTGAGTTTGGTAAAGTGTGTGAAAGAAGAAATTTAAGAGTAAATGTGAATAAGAGCAAGGTTATTAGGTACAGTAGGGTTGAGGGTCAAGTCAATTAGGATGTGAGTTTGAATGGAGAAAAACTGGAGGAAGTGAAGTGTTTTAGATATCTGGGACTGGATCTGGCAGCGGATGGAACCATGGAAGCGGAAGTGGATCATAGGGTGGGGGAGGGGACGAAAATCCTGGGAGCCTTGAAGAATGTGTGGAAGTCGAGACATTATCTCGGAAAGCAAAAATGGGTATGTTTGAAGGAATAGTGGTTCCAACAATGTTGTATGGTTGCGAGGCGTGGGCTATGGCTAGAGTTGTGCGCAGGTGAATGGATGTGCTGGAAATGAGATGTTTGAGGACAATGTGTGGTGTGAGGTGGTTTGATCGAGTAAGTAACGTAAGGGTAAGAGAGATGTGTGGAAATAAAAAGAGCGTGGTTGAGAGAGCAGAAGAGGGTGTTTTGAAATGGTTTGGGCACATGGAGAGAATGAGTGAGGAAAGATTGACCAAGAGGATATATGTGTCGGAGGTGGAGGGAACGAGGAGAAGTGGGAGACCAAATTGGAGGTGGAAAGATGGAGTGAAAAAGATTTTTTGTGATCGGGGCTTGAACATGCAGGAGGGTGAAAGGAGGGCAAGGAATAGAGTGAATTGGATCGATGTGGTATACCGGGGTTGACGTGCTTTCAGTGGAGTGAATCAGGGCATGTGAAGCGTCTGGGGTAAACCATGGAAAGCTGTGTAGGTATGTATATTTGCGTGTGTGGACGTATGTATATACATGTGTATGGGGGTGGGTTGGGCCATTTCTTTCGTGTGTTTCCTTGCGCTACCTCGCAAACGCGGGAGATAGCGACAAAGAAAAAAAAAAAGAAAAAAAAAAAAAAAAAATATATATATATATATATATATATATATATATATATATATATATATATATATATATATATATATATATATATATATATATATATATATATATATATATATATATATATATATATATATATATATATATATATATATATATGTGTGTGTGTGTGTGTGTGTGTGTGTGTGTGTGTATTTGGATAGAGTGGTGCGCAGGAGGGTGAATGTGTTGGAAATGAGATGTTTGAGGACAATATGTGGTGTGAGGTGGTTTAATCGAGTAACTAATAATAGGGTAAGAGAGATATGTGGTAATAAAATGAGTGTTGTTGAGAGAGCAGAAGAGGGTGTTTTGAAATGGTTTGGTCAGATGAAGAGAATGAGTGAGGAAATATTGACAAAGAGGATATATGTGTCTGAGGTTGAGGAAACGAGATGTGGGAGACCAAATTGGAGGTGGAAAGATGGAGTGAAAAAGATTTTGAGTGGTCGGGGCCTGAACTTGCAGGAGGGTGAAAGTCGTGCAAAAAATAGAGTGAATTGGAACGATATGGTATACCGGGGTCGACGCGCTGTCATAGGTTTGAACCAGGGCATGTGAAGCGCCTGGGGTAAACTATGGAAAGTTTTGTAGGGGCTTGGCTGTGGAAAGGGAACTGTGGTTTCGGTGCATTATACATGACAGCTAGAGACTGAGTGTGAACGAATGTGGTCTTTGTTGTCTTTTCTTAGCGCTACCTCGCGCGCCTGTAGGGGGAGGGGAATGTCATTGCATATGTGGCAGGGTGGCGACAGGAATGAATAAAGGCAGCAAGTATGAATTATATACATGTTTGTATATGTATATGTCTGTGTCTGTATATATACCTATACGTTGAAATGTATAGGTATTTATATGTCTGTGTCTCTATATATATCTATACGTTGAAATGTATAGGTATGTATATGTGCGCGTGTGGACGTGTATGTCTGTGTATGTGGGTGGGTTGGCTCATTCTTTCGTCTGTTTCCTTGCGCTACCTCGCTAGCGCGGGTGACAGCGACAAAGTGTGATAAATGATAATAGACATATATATATATATATATATATATATATATATATATATATATATATATATATATATATATATATATATATATATATATATATATATATATATATATATATATTTAATCTAAAGACAGACTTATATAACAGAATCATAAACTTAGAAGAGACAGTAGTATTGATACAATGATCTCATGAGAGCGACTTTTTCTTAATAGCATTATGGGAGGATTTTATGAGATGAACCCGGATCTTGTGTACGTGTGACTTTAATTATATCATTTCTGGTTATCAATCCATAATCAGTTTTTCTGCAGTTCTTTTACATCTTATTTCCTTTGTTTTTACACAACGTATTATCAAGGCTTTTCTTAATTCACTGTCCAAACAATCGAGAGAATTGTCTATTTCGTATCATTTTATATGGACACAGGAGAAAAAAAGTATTCGTAGTCTTAGAATCATTTTCTTAATAAAAGACAGTATATTACCTCCGTTCCTTCAGGTAAACATAGATAATGGGACCTTCACTGGATACTATGGATGTTGGTCCTGATGTTATCAGCTTCTGGGGAAGGACAGTCAGATACTGCAACGAAGTCCTCAAGTGACGAGACCGACCACCAGGAAACTCTGCCTTACAGAGTGATAACTCCCCAAGTTTCCTGCTGATCCAGAATAAAGAAGGACAGCAGAGAGAACAACCCCAGACCGTTAGTAAAGGTGGTAGTGGGATATCAACTGCAGACAAGAATTTGAATGATCCAGGAACAACAAATAAAAAGATCTTAAACCCTCCACCAAGACGTATGGGTATAAAGGTTATGTCTCTGGAGACCCTACATATACAAGGGGCTCATTACGTTCCAACAATGCTAAGTGTTGAGGCATCAGTGAGTCAGGTGCTGGGAGGTGTGGAGAGGCAAGAACTGAGGGAATGTGATCTGGTGTTGATTTATGATGCTGGGTACAGTCAACAAGCCAAGCTGCAGGACCTACTGCTACTGTATAATACACCACAGGTTAGTGATTTATTTCATGGGCTATAGTCAGTCACCTGCACGGCCAGATCTGCCTCTGGTCTACCGTCAGTCACCTGCACTGCTAGATCTGCTTCTGATCTGTAGTCAGTCACCTGCACTGCTAGATCTGCCTCTGGTCTATAGTCAGTCACCTGCACTGCTAGATCTGCCTCTGGTCTATAGTCAGTCACCTGCACTGCTAGATCTGCCTCTGATCTGTAGTCAGTCACCTGCACTGCTAGATCTGCCTCTGGTCTATAGTCAGTCACCTGCACTGCTAGATCTGCCTCTGATCTGTAGTCAGTCACCTGCACTGCTAGATCTGCCTCTGATCTGTAGTCAGTCACCTGTACTGCTAGATCTGCCTCTGGTCTATAGTCAGTCACCTGCACTGCTAGATCTGCCTCTGATCTGTAGTCAGTCACCTGCAATGCTAGATCTGCCTCTGGTCTATAGTCAGTCACCTGCACTGCTAGATCTGCCTCTGATCTGTAGTCAGTCACCTGCAATGCTAGATCTGCCTCTGGTCTATAGTCAGTCACCTGCACTGCTAGATCTGCCTCTGATCTGTAGTCAGTCACCTGCAATGCTAGATCTGCCTCTGGTCTATAGTCAGTCACCTGCACTGCTAGATCTGCCTCTGATCTGTAGTCAGTCACCTGCACTGCTAGATCTGCCTCTGGTCTATAGTCAGTCACCTGCACTGCTAGATCTGCCTCTGCTCTGTAGTCAGTCACCTGCAATGCTAGATCTGCCTCTGGTCTATAGTCAGTCACCTGCACTGCTAGATCTGCCTCTGATCTGTAGTCAGTCACCTGCAATGCTAGATCTGCCTCTGGTCTATAGTCAGTCACCTGCAATGCTAGATCTGCCTCTGATCTGTAGTCAGTCACCTGCACTGCTAGATCTGCCTCTGATCTGTAGTCAGTCACCTGCACTGCTAGATCTGCCTCTGATCTGTAGTCAGTCACCTGTACTGCTAGATCTGCCTCTGGTCTATAGTCAGTCACCTGCACTGCTAGATCTGCCTCTGATCTGTAGTCAGTCACCTGCAATGCTAGATCTGCCTCTGGTCTATAGTCAGTCACCTGCACTGCTAGATCTGCCTCTGATCTGTAGTCAGTCACCTGCAATGCTAGATCTGCCTCTGGTCTATAGTCAGTCACCTGCACTGCTAGATCTGCCTCTGATCTGTAGTCAGTCACCTGCAATGCTAGATCTGCCTTGGTTCTATAGTCAGTCACCTGCCCGCTAGATCTGCCTCTGATCTGTAGTCAGTACCTGCATGCTAGATCTGCCTCTGGTCTATAGTCAGTCACCTTGCACTGCTAGGATTGCCTTGATCTGTAGTCAGTCACCTGCACTGCTAGAATCTGCTCTGGCTTAGTCAGGTCACCTGCACTGCTTTAAGATTGCCTCTGCTTCTGTAGGTCAGTCTCCTGCAATGCTAGAATCTGCCTCTGGTCTATAGTCAGTCACCGCACTGCTAGATTGCCTCTGATTCTGTAGTCAGTCACCTGCAATGCTAGATCTGCCTCTGGTTATGGTCAGTCACTGCCCATGCTAGATGCCCTGCTCTGTAGGTCAGTCACCTGCACTGCTGATCAGCCTCTGATCTGTAATCAGTCACCTGCACTGCTAGAAAAACCTGCTCTGATCTGTAGTCAGTCACCTGTACTGCTAGATCTGCCTCTGGTCTTATAGTCAGTCACCTGCACTGCTAGATCTGCCTCTGATCTGTAGTCAGTCACCTGCACAGCCTAGATCTGCCTCTGGTCTCTACGTCAGTCACCTGCAACTGCTAGATCTGCCTCTGGTCTATAGTCAGTCACCTGCACTGCTAGATCTGCCTCTGATCTGTAGTCAGTCACCTGCACTGCTAGATCTGCCTCTGGTCTATAGTCAGTCACCTGCACATGCTAGATCTGCCTCTGGTCTATAGTCAGTCACCTGCACTGCTAGATCTGCCTCTGATCTGTAGTCAGTCACCTGCACTGCTAGATGTGCCTCTGATCTGTAGTCAGTCACCTGCACTGCTAGATGTGCCTCTGATCTGTAGTCAGTCAGCTGCACTGCTAGATCTGCCTCTGATCTGTAGTCAGTCACCTGCACTGCTACATGTGCCTCTGGTCTATAGTCAGTCACCTGCACTGCTAGATGTGCCTCTGGTCTATAGTCAGTCACCTGCACAACCAGATTTGCATCTGTTCAGGTTACGATTTTGATAAAGACTTTTGCAATTGATTATGTTATTAATACTGCTATTGTTGCTCTTGCTTTACCCACGATATTCAGTGAGAAGACATAGGCTGAGGAAATTGTCTTAAGTGTGTTTATGTTTATTACCTGCATCGAAGATGCCTACTTTGTATAATTCTCACGGTGGTAAAAAATGTAGAAATTCTCGTTGCTGATGAAGCTACATAATCTAGGGCACGTTAGTGACTTAAAGAGGCAGCCACCTTCAATACTGCTTCCAGCTTTACCGGAATTAGATAACTCATCGCAGCAAGTGACAAGAATTATCATTACACACTTGGAATAGCATCAGTCGATTAAACAAAACCAAGCTCGGGCAGAAGGGAGAAGAATATTTAAGAAATGTCTTAAATCACCGATGTGTGTGGGTACCTGCGTACCTACGAGTACCTGCGATCGACAATTCTCTCGACTGCCTCGCTGGGTCCCGTCATTCTTTGATGTATGATGCTATTCTTTCCTGCAGCTAGGGAGGGGGTAGCACTTAAGCTGAAGCAGGAGTTGTGGGAATGAAGGAAATAGTGTAAGGATGAGAATAAAGACGAAGGTGATACGAATGTACTTCTGCACCTGCCCATAAGAACGAATAAGAAGAAAGGCAAGTGTTTTGGGAGCAGATAAGTGAGTGTGTCAGCAGTTTTTATGCAAGAGACCGGGTATTAATGACACTGTGTAACACAACTTTTGTTCCTGGGTAGTAAGGGTTATTTCCTAATTGCATAAG
This sequence comes from Panulirus ornatus, assembly GCF_036320965.1. Taxonomy (NCBI): domain Eukaryota; kingdom Metazoa; phylum Arthropoda; class Malacostraca; order Decapoda; family Palinuridae; genus Panulirus; species Panulirus ornatus. The sequence goes on from NC_092237.1 coordinate 38,811,684, forward strand.
CGTAAAAAGTAGAGAAAAAGGCTATCATTCCCTTCAAACTTTGCTTTTGTGACCAAGACAATGATATTTTGATATTTACCTATTTCCAACTGAACAGCGGACTAATTTGCACATCTTTATTCACATCAACTCAGAAAAACAACAGCAAAAGTAATCACACCAGATTTTGAGGTGAGTAGTTTTTCGAGGTTTACGACTGTACTGAAATCACTTTCACGAATCAGACCCCCAAGTATGATATCCTATCATGTTCTCGTTCTATGTTTCTTGGTAGTGGTGTTTAAAGTCCAGTATATCCTAGTAGAAGCTCTCGCCTTGCCCCTCCGAATACTCTCCCATGTTCTCCTTGACTTTATCAAGAAGAGCGTCAAGGATATGGACTTTGAGGGACATCCTGCGGCCCATTTTGCCGTAGTTTTTCACCATAGTCTCAACCAGCTCCACGTAGTTTTCGGCCTTGTGATTACCCAGGAAGCCCCGAACCACTGCGACAAAGTTGTACCAAGATGCTCTTTCCTTCCTAGTGAGGTTCTTGGGAAATTCCTTGCATTCCAGGATCTTCTTTATCTGTGACCCGACGAAGACAACGGCTTTGACCATTGTCTCAGACAGCTTAGGGAAGAATTCTTTAAGGTACTTGAAGGCTGCAGACTCCTTACCTAGAGCTGTGATAAATTGTGTCCTCAGGCCAAATCATATGTGCATCAACATCTTCCGGGGCTCCACCAGTGGCTCCCACCTGAGGTTGGTCATTCTCACAGAGAATTCGGTCCTCTGCGGCCAATCCCGCCTGTGTTAGTGCGCCGCGGTGCCCCTGCTGTCCCAAAGGCAGATATAACAGGGAAACTTGGTAAAACCGCCTTGGAGACCCATCAGTAATGTCACCATTCTAAAGTCTCCAATGACCTCCCAACTGTACTCATAATACTTAAGGCGTTTAGCAAGGTTTTGGTCCCGGGGGAAAGGCAGGCCGAAATATGCCTTGTAGGCCTTACACATCTTAGCTGATGCTTCTACGTAGTACTTTCTCATGTTTAGATAAATTGGCCGCAGACGTAGCAAAATGCATCTGCCGGATACTTGCAGCCTCTAGATGCCATATCTGAAAAATGTATGTATATGTATCCACTTAGGCAGCGTGATCTAAACCAAACTGGTTGGCTTACGGCCTTTATATTCATATACTACTATCTATTTTACTGGAAACTTCAAGAATGTTCTATATGAGGTACACAGCACTGAATCTATCTGAAATTTTCTGAAAAATAGATAAATTTCTAAATATCACTATCCTGATCATAGAAGCAAAGTTGCAAGGTAATGATAGTCATTTTCAATACTTTTTATACATAATCAATTAGAAAATAGCATTTATTACTCGGGAAAAATAGTAGAGTATTTTTTACAGTGCGATAGGTGATCTTAGTTGTAGAAGTAGATCATGTGGCAGTTGAGGGTATAATTGGAAAGCGTGGGATATGCGATGATGTGAATGGAAATGGTAAAGAGCTTGTGGAGTCGTATGCTGAAAAGGACTGGTGACCGGGAACACATGTTTTCAAAAGAGAGACATACACACGTATACGCGGAGTAGGAGAGATGGCAAGCGAGTATCATTGGATTATATATTGACTGACAAACGTAGCACTAACAACTCTTGGATGTGAATGTGTTGAGAGGGGCAGCTGGTGGGATGTTTGAGCATCACTTGGTGAAGGCAAAATAGAGGATTTATAGAGTCTTGAAAAAAAGAGTTGACATAGGCATTATGCGAGTGGTTAAGCAAATGAGCTCGGAAAGACACTTATTACCAGGAGAGACTGGGTAAGAGTAAATCAAGCTTGGTGGAGAACCCTATCTACCGCTCCAGGCCCGAGCACACTCACTGTGGGCCAGGAGGGTAAGACAAGTCGTCCACACTCTGGTCCTAAGGACGCTGCAAATCAACTCAAGGGCATCTCAGTAATGTCCGTGTACATTACATGCAAATTAATCTAGATTTTACCAGAACATTCACAACCTTGGTTTTCGAGGAGAGAGATGGTACCGTTGCTGCTGGCGGTCTCGTATCAAAAAACTCGAGCCTTTATATATAGCCAGGGACACACACACACAGACGACTCAAAAGGACAGTGTCAGAAACAATACCTGGAGAGAGAGAGAGAGAGAGAGAGAGAGAGAGAGAGAGAGAGAGAGAGAGAGAGAGAGAGAGAGAGAGAGAGAGAGAGAGAGAGAGAGAGAGAGAGAGAGAGAGAGAGAGAGAGAGAGAGAGAGAGAGAGAGAGAGAGAGAGAGAGAGAGAGAGAGAGAGAGCAACATCGTCGTACATTAGAAAAAGGTGAGATTCATTAAAATGACGATACTAACTGGGTTAGGACTTTTCACTCTATTAGTCTACTCTCTAGGTAGGTGCATAAGTTGATCCCTGTATGCCAAGCTCTATCTAGCGTATCTGTCTCCATCCACCCACCAGGAGGTGCAAATCAACATAACTGAAGTCCTGTTGAACTATGCGATTGAGTCATCCATGTGTCATGGTTGCATCCACCTGCTTCAACGCCCTGAGGCCCACCTTAACCACACCAGCAACCATGAGGACTCGCGGGCTCGTCATGGCAGGTGGGTAAAGCATTGGTTATAACAGTACATTCACGAATAATTTTCATTTTATGCCTAACGAACTGTTAGTAGCTTATCTAAGGGCTGAATGTTTCATTTAAGTGAAAAGAAAGTATAAATCAAAACATACACACTTATCCAGATATACAACACGCCCATACACATAAAGATATAAGAACATACATACATCTATACAGACTCACAAGGCTCCTGGCCCTGATGAGATTTCCCCATATGTGCTGAAGATCATCGCAGATCAACCAGACGAACCTCTCAAGATGTCTCTGGAGAAAGGTAAACATCCATGGAAATGGGCAAACTTCATAGTTGTTCACAAGAAGGAGACGAGAACGAAGTGCTGAACCAGTCTCACTGACGATTGTGTTCTGTAAGGTTCTGGAAAAGATAATCAGAAAACAAATGGATGACTTTCTACAGAGGAAAAGCTACCCAAATGAGAGACAGCATGGGTTCAGGTAAAGGAAGTCATGTCAAACGAACCTCAAATTTCTACGAGAGAATGAGCTCCACCTTAGATGAAAGGGAAGGCTGAGTGGACTGATTCTATATATAGTGCTCAGATGGGTATACGAGGGTACGTGAGGTTACTGGTAATCGGCCATCATTGGATTAGGTTTTACTTTGATTAATAACAGGGAAATTTTTGGATGTAAATGTGATGAAAGGAACAGTTAGTGTGATGTCTGACCACGTCTTTGTAGAGCAGAGGGCAAAGATTTGTAGTGGCTTTAGGGGAAGAAGAAATGATATTGGTATGAAGAAGGTGGTGAGAGTGAGTGAGTCTGGAAAAGATATTTGTTTGAGGAATTGTCTAGAGAGACAGGATGAAGAATGTCAGGTGAGAATAAGCGAAACTAGGGGAAATGGCAAAGATCTTAAGAAAACAGTGTTCAAATGTACGACAGAAGTATGTCATGCCTTTGTACAATGGCACTATGCATGCACTCCGCCAATCTTCAGGCATTTCTCCATGAGTCATACATACATTAAACATCCTTACCAACCAGTCAACAAGAGAGTCACCCCCTTTTTTAATAAATTTCACTGCAATACCATCCAAACCCACCGCCTTGCCGGCTTTCATCCTGCGCAAAACTTTCGCTACCTCTTCTCTGTTTGCCAAATCATTCTCCCTAGCCCTCTCACTTCCCATACCACCTCGCCCAAAACACCCTATATCTGCCGCTCTATCATCTAACTCTTTCAACAAACCTTCAAAATACTCACTCCATCTCCTTCTCACATCACCACAACTTGTTATTACTTCCCCATTACCCCCCTACACAGCTGTTCCCTTTTGTTCTCTTCTCTTACGTACTCTATTTACCCCCTTCCAAAACATCTTTTCATTCTCCCTAAAACTTAATGATACTCTCTCACCCCAACTCTCATTTGCTCTCTTTTTCACCTCTTGCACCTTTCTCTTGACCACTTGCCTCTTTCTTTTATACATCTCCCAGTCATTTGCACTATTTCTTTGCAAAAATCGTCCAAATGCCTCTCTCTTTCACTAATAATCTTACTTCTTCATCCGACCAGTCACTACCTTTTCTAATCAGCCCACCTCCCACGCTTATCATGCTTCAAGCATCTTTTGCGCAAGCCATCACTGCTTCTCTAAATACATCCCATTCTTCTCCCAGTCCCCTTACGTCCTTTGCTCTCAACATTTTCCATTCTGCACTCAGTCTCTCCTGGTACTTCCTCACACAAGTCTCCTTCCCAAGCTCATTTACTCTCACCACTCTCCTCACCCCAACATTCTCCCTTCTTTTCTGAAAATCTTTACAAATTTTCACCTTCGCCTCCACAAGGTAATGATCAGACATCCCTCCAGTTGCACCTCTCAGCACAGTAACATCCAAAAGTCTCTCTTTCACGCGCCTATCATTCAACACGTAATCCAATAACGCTTTCTGGCTATCTCTCCTACTTACATACGTATACTTATGTATATCCCCCTTTTTAAACCAGGTATTCCCAATTACCAGTCTTTTTTCAGTACACAAATCTACAAGCTTTTCACCATTTCCATTTACAGCACTGAACATCCCACGTACACCAATTATTCCCTCAACTGCCATATTACATTCAAATCATCCATCACTAACCCGGTTTCGTGCATAAAACTGCTAAAATACTCAGTCAGCTTTTCCCAAAACACTTGCTTCTCATGATCTTTCTTCTCATGCCCAGGTGCATAGGCTCCAATAATCATCCATCTCTCTCCATCCACTTTCAGTTTTACCTATACCAGTCTAGAGTTTACTTTTTATACTCTATCACATACTCCCAGAACTCCTGTTTCAGGAGCAGTGCTACTCATTCCCTTGCTCTTGTCCTCTCAATAACCCTGACTTACTCCCAAAACATTCCAAAACCACTCTTTCCCTTTTCCCTTGAGCTTCGTTCCACTCATAGCCAAAATATCCAGGCTCCTTTCTTCAAACATACTAACTATTTCTCCTTTTTTCTAATCTTTGTTACATCCACACACATTTAGACACCCCAATCTGAGCCTTCGAGTTGGATGAGCACTCCCCGCGTGACTCTTTCTTCTTTTTCCCCTTTTAGAAAGTTAAGATACAAGGAGGGAAGGTTTATATCCCCCCGCTGGGACTACTATACCATTAAATATATCTATCTTCATCGTCAAAGACAGTGATATCACCTTCCGCACGCTGCTCGCTTCTGTCGTTTTTGTCCTCACTGTCGTAATAAATGTTTACCTTCGTCTTTCCCATATAAAATTGATCCTGTTCCCCTGGAAAAATAGAGACACTGGCTCGTGGGTTTAACATATCACCTGACTCTCGTAGTTGTAACTGCACTCACGGTTGCACTGGCGTAAGCCTATGTCATTTGCAAAAGCATTAGTTGATTTTATTGGAAATTACTTTGTGAACAAGGAATATATGTCTGACACAGAAAATCCACAGTTTATAGCTTGGAGGCTTTTCCCAGGATGATAAAGAACTTTCTTATTCAATCTGGTCGATTCCTTGAGAGTACATTAGTGATTCAGTACGGATTTAGGATGATAATAATGAAACAAATATTTCAGATCTGTCAGATTATTCAAATATAAACGACTTGAGAGTCACCCAGGCCAGGTATGTTGTGGTCCTTCATCATGTTGTGTGAACGTTGTCATTATGTTGTTGCAGCGGCAGGACGAGGAGGTCACCGGTCAACACGGGCGCTGGTGGCGGTACCGACTGTGACAACTGCTCCCTCGCCCTCTCTCTGGCTATGTAAGTATTGCACACATTTGTTAGGTAGTAGGTTGTAGACAGCTGGTGGCGGTACCTACTGTGACAACTGTTCCCTCGCCATCTCTCTGGCTATGTAAGTATTGCACACATTTATTAGGTAGTAGGTTGTAGACAGCTGGTGGCGGTACCTACTGTGACAACTGGTCCCTCGCCCTCTCTCTGACTATGTAAGTATTGCACACATCTATTACGCAGTAGGTTGTAGATAGTAGCCACCCAGGAAGATGCACACGAACTGACTGAAAAGGCTTTATCATAGTAATCGATATGGCATGGACAAAAAATGTCCCAATCTAGGCAAAAGTAAAATGGTGAAAAAAAGAATAAGTACTTTGGACTCCGCAGGTGTTGTAGACCTGACCACAATAATGACATAGGAAGAGGAAATACTATAGAAGGAAGAGAATTCTAAAGCTTCGCTGTAGGAAAGGAAGTGGTAACATAATGATCCATCGTTTTATGGCCAGACCCCACACAGAAACTAAGAGTAGCAGCAGCCAGAAAACATGCCTTTATCCAAACACGAAAACAATGGCTAAAGTAAAATCAGTAGAAGAGGGAAAGTGCAGCAATATCAGGATTAACAGAGAAGGATGGTTACAGAGGTAATGCCTGGAGAATCAATGACACGGAAAGTTTTTGTTTCTGTTCTCAATAATGATAAGTTGGCAAAAAAACTCCTGGTGCTCTGTAATTGTATTACAGGGTTGACTTGTGATGCTTTGAAACTGAGCAAAGCGGAACAAGTAACACCGAAAAAACGATTTAGGGAGAAACTGTTGCGTGGCACTATTGAATTCAAGTAGGTTACTGCTTCCCTAGACCGAGATGCTGCAGATGCCTAAAATTAGCGAGGAGATGTGTGCATGCAAGAAAGTGAACGAGTATTAGAATGAGAAGTGAGGCGTGTGGAAAAGTGAGCTAAAGGTTGACGGGAAGTCATTTATGGAAAGAAAAAGGAGAGTGGAGGCAGATTGATGAATACCACTGTCAACATACGTAATGAAAAGGTCAAAGAGGACGCTATACATTACGATACAGATACAACAGAGAGACGGAAAGAAGTAAATTTGAAAAGGCGTGTCAGTCCTGTCAAATGCTTTGGAGATATAGAAGGATTGACAAAAGTTCCACAAAAATTCCTGGGAAAGGAGTATCAGAGGCGAGACACATTGGAGGTATCACCAATGGACCTTGCGTTGCGGTAGCCAGAATAATAATCAGAAAGAAGGGAATTGTATTCTCTATGTCTGAGAAAGTAAGAGTTCAGGAGTTTCAAAGACCTTTAGAGGCAGAGAAAGTGAGAGAAAAGGGGTAATATTTAAAGGGGTTAGAGCGGTCTCCTCTCTTAGGGACGAACTATAGACAAGTTCCTCAAATATACTACCTATAGATAGGTAGTATATTTTGAGGAAAGGAACCTGGATGTTTTTGCTCTGAGTGAAACGAAGCTCAAGGGTAAAGGGGAAGAGCGGTTTAGGAATGTCTTGGGAGTAAAGTCAGGGATTAGTGAGAGGACAAGAGCAAGGGAAGGAGTAGCACTACTCCTGAAACAGGAGCTGTGGGAGTATGTGATAGAGTGTAAGAAAGTAAACTCTAGATTGATATGGGTAAACCTGAAAGTGGATGGAGAGAGATGGGTGATTATTGGTGCATATGCACCTGGGCATGAGAAGAAAGATCATGAGCAGCTGAGTGAGTGTGAGAGTAGTTTTGATGCACGAGACTGGGTTATAGTGATGGGTGATTTGAATGTAAAGTTGAGTAATGTGGCAGGCAAGGGAAAAATTAGTGTACATGGGGTGTTCAGTGTTGTAAAGAGAAATAGTGAAGAGCGTGAAGATTTATGTGCTCAAAAGGACTGGTGATTGGAAATACCTAGTTCAAAAAGCGAGATATACATAAGTATACGTATGCAAGTAGGAGAGATGGCCAGAGAGCGTTATTGAATTGCGTGTTAATTGATAGGCGCGCGAAAGAGAGACTTTTGGACGTTAATGTGTTGAGAGGTGCAACTGGAGAGATGTCTGATCATTATCTTGTGGAAGCGAAGGTAAAGATTTTCAGAAAAGAAGAGAGAATGTTGGGGTGATGAGAGTGGTGGGAGTAAGTGAGCTTGGGAAGGAGACCTGTGTGAGGAAGTACCAGGAGAGACTGAGTACAGAATGGAGAAAGATGATAACAAAGGAGGTAAGGGGAGTGGGGGAGGAATGGGATTTATTTAGGGAAGCAGTGATGGCTTGTGCAAAAGATGCTTGTGGCATGAGAAGCGTGAGAGGTGGGCAGATTAGAAAGGGTAGTGAGTGGTGGGATGAAGAAGTAAGATTATTAGTGAAAGAGAAGAGAGAGGCATTTGGACTCTCTTTGCGGGGATATATTGCAAATGACTGGTATATGTATAAAAGAAAGAGGAAGGAGGTCAAGAGAGAGGTGCAAGAGGTGAAAAAGAGGGAAATGAGAGTTGCGGTGAGAGAGTATCTTTAAATTTTAAGGAGAATGAAAAGATGCTTTGGAAGGAGGTAAATAAAGTGCGTAAGACAAGGGAACAAATAGGAACACCAGTGAAAGGGGGCTAATACGGAGGTGATAACAAGTAGTGGTGATGTGAAAAGGAGATGACGAGAGTATTTTGAAGGTTTCTTGAGTGTGTTTGATGATAGAGTGGCAGATATAGGGTGTTTTGGTCGAGGTGGTGTACAAAGTGAGAGGGTTAGGGAGAATGATTTGGTAAACAGAGAAGAGGTAGTAAAAGCTTTGCGAAAAATGAAAGCCGACAAGGCAGCGTGTTTGGTTGGTATTGCAGTGGTATTTATTGAAAAAGGGGATGACTGTATTGTTGACTGGTTGGTAAGGTTATTTGATGTATGTATGACTCATGGTGAGGTGCTTCAGGACTGGCGGAATGCTTGCATAGTGCAATTGCACAAAGGCAAAGGGGATAGGAGTGAGTAATCAAATTACAGAGGTATAAGACTGTTGATCATTCTTGCAAAATCATACGGGAGGGTATTGATTGAGAGGATGAAGGCATGTACAGAGCATCAGATTGGGGAAGAGCAGTGGGGTTTCAGAAGTAGTAGAGGATGTGTGGATCAGGTGTTTGCTTTGAAGAATGTATGTGAGAAATACTTAGAAAAGCAAGTGGATTTGTATGTAGCATTTATGGATCTGGAAAAGGTATATGATAGAGTTGATAGAGATGCTCCGTTGAAGGTATTAAGAATATATGGTGTGTGAGGTAAGTTGTTAGAAGCAGTAAAAAGATTTTATCGAGGATGTAAGGCATATGTACGTGTAGGAATAGAGGAAAGTGATTGGTTCTCAGTTAATGTTGGTTTGCGGCAGGGGTGTGTGATGTCTCCATGATTGTTTAATTTGTTTATGGATAGGTTTGTTAGGGAGGTGAATGCAAGAGTCTTGGAAAGAGGGTTAAGTATGCAGTCTGTTGTGGATAGGAGAGCTTGGGAAGTGAGTCAGTTGTTGTTCACTGATGAGACAACGTTGGTGGCTGATTCGGATGAGAAACTGCAGAGACTTGTAACTGAGTTTGGTAAAGTGTGTGAAAGAAGAAAGCTGAGAGTAAATGTGAATAATAGCAAGGTTATAAGGTACAGTAGGGTTGAGGGTCAAGTCAATTGGGGAGCTAAGTTTGAATGGAGAAAAACTGGAGGAAGTTAAGTATTTCGGATATCTATGAAGTGGATTTGCCAGCGGATGGAACCATGGAATCGGAAGTGAGTCATAGGGTGGGGGACGGGGCGAAAGTTCTGGGAGTGTTGAAAAATGTGTGGAAGTCTAGAACGTTATCTTGGAAAGCAAAAATGGGTATCTTTGAAGGAATAGTGTTCCAACAATGTTGTAGTTGCGAGCTGGGCTATGGATAGATTTGTGCGCAGGAGGGTGATGTGCTGGAAATGAGATGTTTGAGGACAATATGTGTTGTAAGGTGGTTTGATCGAGTAAGTAATGTAAGGGTAAGAGAGATGAGTGGAAATAAAAAGGGTGTGGTTGAGAGAGCTGAAGAGGGTGTTTTGAAATGGTTTGGGCACATGGAGAGAATGAGTGTGGAAAGATTGACCAAGGATATATGTGTCAGAGGTGGAGGGAGCGAGGAGAAGTGGGGGCCCATATTGGAGGTGGAAAGATGGAATGAAAATATTTTTGATTGATCTTGGCCTGAACAAGCAAGAGGGTGAAAGGCGTGCGAGGAATAAAGTGAATTGGAACGATGTGGTATACCGGGGTCGACGTGCTGTCAATGGATTGAACCAGAGCATGTGAAGCGTCTGGGGTAAACCATGGAAAGTTCTCTGGGGCCTGGATGTGGAAAGGGAGCTGTGGTTTCAGTGCATTATTACATGACATCTAGAGACGGAGTGTGAACGAATGAGGCCTTTGTTGTCCTTTCCTAGCGCTACCTCGCACACATGAGGAGGGGAGGGGGTTGTTATTCCATGTGTGGCGAGGTGGCGATGGGAATAAATAAAGGCAGAGAGTATGAAATATGTACGTATGTATATGTGTATATTGTGTGTGTAGATATATGTGTACATTGATATTTATAGGAAAGTATATTTGCGTGTGTTAACGTGTATGTATATCCATGTGTACGTGAGTGGGTTGGTCCATTCTTTCGTCTGTTTCCTTGCGCTACCTCGCTAACGCGGGAGACAGCGACAAACCAAAATAAATAAAATAAAAGAATATATATATATACATATATATATATATATATATATATATATATATATATATATATATATATATATATATATATATATATATATATATTTTATTTATTTATTCATTTTGCTTTGTGGCTGTCTCCCGCATTTACGAGGTGGCGCAAGGAAACAGACGAAAGAAATGGCACAACCCACCCCATACATTTGTATATACATACACGTCCACACACGCAAATATACGTACCTATACATCTCAATGTACACATATATAGACACACACAGACACATACATATATACCCATGCACACAATTCAAACTCTCTGCCTTTATTCATTCTCATCGCCACCTCGCCACACATGGAATACCATCCCCCTCCACGCTCGTGTGTGCGAGGTAGCGCAAGGAAAAGACAACAGAGGCCCCATTCGTTCACACTCAGTCTCTAGCTGTCATGCAATAACGCCCGAAACCACAGCTCCCTTTCCACATCCAGGCCCCACACAACTTTCAATGGTTTACCACAGACGCTTCACATGCCCTGATTCAATCCACTGACAGCACGTCAACCCCGATATACCACATCGATCCAATTCACTCTATTCCTTGCCCGCCTTTCACCCTCCTGCATGTTCAGGCCCCGATCACTCAAAATCTTTTTCACTCCATCTTTCCACCTCCAATTCGGTCTCCCACTTCTCCTCGTTCCCTCCACCTCCGACACATATATCCTCTTGGTCAATCTTTCCTCACTCATTCTCTCCATGTACCCAAACCATTTCAAAAAACCCTATTCTGCTCTCTCAACCACGCTCTTTTTATTTCCACACATCTTTCTTACCCTTATATTACTTACTCGATCAAACCACCTCACACCACACATTGTCCTCAAACATCTCATTTCCAGCACATCCACCCTCCTGCCCACAACTCTATCCATAGCCCACACCTCGCAACCATACAACATTGTTGGAAAAACTATTCCTTCAAACATACCCATTTTTGCTTTCCGAGATAATGTTATCGACTTCCACACAATCTTCAAGGCTCCCAGGATTTTCGCCCCCTCCCCCACCTTATGATTCACTTCCGCTTCCATGATTCCATCCGCTGCCAGATCCACTCCCAGATATCTAAAACACTTTACTTCCTCCAGTTTTTCTCCATTCAAACTTACCTCCCAATTGACTTGACCCTCAACCCTACTGTACCTAATTACCTTGCTCTTATTCACATTTACTCTTAACTTTCTTCTTTCACACACTTTACCAAACTCAGTCACCAGCTTCTGCAGTTTCTCACATGAATCAGCCACCAGCGCTGTATCATCAGCGAACAACAACTGACTCACTTCCCAAGCTCTCTCATCCCCAACGGACTTCATACTTGCCCCTCTTTCCAAAACTCTTGCATTCACCTTCCTAACAACCCCATCCATAAACAAATTAAACAACCATGGAGACATTACACACCTCTGCCGCAAACCTATATTCACTGAGAACCAATCACATTCCTCTCTTCCTACGCGTACGCATGCCTTACATCCGCAATAAAAACTTTCACTGTTTCTAACAACTTGCCTCCCACATCATATATTCTTAATACCTTCCACAGAGCATCTCTATCAACTCTATCATATGCCTTCTCCTGATCCATAAATGCTACATACAAATCCATTTGCTTTTCTAAGTATTTCTCACATACATTCTTCAAAGCAAACACCTGATCCATACATCCTCTACCACTTCTGAAACCACACAGCTCTTCCCCAATCTGATGCTCTGTACATGCCTTCACCCTCTCAATCAATACTCTCCCATATAATTTACCAGGAATACTCAACAAACTTATACCTCTGTAATTTGAGCACTCATTTTTATCCCCTTTGCCTTTGTACAATGGACTTATGCACGCATTCCGCCAATCCTCAGGCACCTCACCATGAGTCATACATACAATTAATAACCTTACCAACCAGTCAACAATACAGTCACCAACTTTTTTAATAGATTCCACTGCAATACCATCCAAACCTGCTGCCGTGCCGGCTTTCATCTTCCGCCAAGCTTTTACTACCTCTTCTCTGTTTACCAAATCATTTTCACTAACCCTCTCACTTTGCACACCACCTCGATCAAAACTCCCTATATCTGCCACTCTATCATCAAACACATTCAACAAACCTTCAAAATACTCACTCCATCTCCTTCTCACATCACCACTACTTGTTATCACCTCCCCATTAGCGCCCTTCACTGAAGTTCCCATTTCCTCCCTTGTCTTACGCACTTTATTTACCTCCTACCAGAACATCTTTTTATTCTCCCTAAAATTTAATGATACACTCTCACCCCAACTCTCATTTGCCCTCTTTTTCACCTCTTGCACCTTTCTCTTGACCTTCTGTCTCTTTCTTTTATACATCTCCCACTCAATTGCATTTTTTCCCTGCAAAAATCGTCCAAATGCCTCTCTCTTCTCTTTCATTAATAATCTTACTTCTTCATCCCACCACTCACTCCTTTCTAATCAACCCACCTCCCATGCTTCTAATGCTACAAGCATCTTTTCCACAAGCCATAACTGATTCCCTAAATACATCCCATTCCTCCCCCACTCCCCTTACTTCCATTGTTCTCACCTTTTTCCATTCTGTACTCAGTCTATCCTGGTACTTCCTCACACAAGTATCCTTCACAAGATCACTTACTCTCATCACCCTCTTCACGCCAGCATTCACACTTCTTTTTTGAAAACACATACAAATCTTCACCTTAGCCTCCACAAGATAATGATCAGACATCCCTCCAGTTGCACCTCTCAGCACATTAACATCCAAAAGTCTCTCTTACGCGCGCCTGTCAATTAACACGTAATCCAATAAAGCTCGATGGCCATCCCTCCTACTTACATACGTATACTTATGTATATTTCGCTTTTTAAACCAGGTATTCCCAATCACCTGTCCTTTTTCAGCATATAAATCTACAAGCTCTTCACCATTTCCATTTACATCACTAAACACCCCATGTATACCAATTATTTCCTCAACTGCCACATTACTCACCTTTGTATTCAAATCACACATCACTATAACCCGGTCTTGTGCATCAAAACCACTAACACACCCATTCAGCTGCTCCCAAAACACTTGCCTCTCATGATCTTTCTTCTCATGCCCAGGTGCATATGCACCAATAATCACCCATCTCTCTCCATCAACTT
>NC_092237.1:38825604-38843882 GCF_036320965.1 Panulirus ornatus
GCTGATTCGAACGAGAAACTGCGGAACTTGATGAGTGAGTTTGGAAAAGTGTGTGAAAAAAGGAGAAAGTTTAGAATGAATGGGAATAAGGTCAAGGTTATTAAGTTCAGCAGTTCTGAGAGACAAGTTGATTATAATGTAAGTTTGAATTGAGAAAAATGGAGCAAGTGAAATGTTTTAAATATTTGGGAGTGGATTTAGCAGTGGATGGAACAATGGAAGCGGAAGTGAGTCACAGGGTGGGGGAAAGGCGCGAAGGTTCTGAGAACGATGAGGATTGTGCGGGAGATAATGTTATCTCGGAGAGCAAAAATGGGAATGTTTGAAGGAATAGTAATTCAAACAATAGTATATGATTGCGAGGCCATAGATAAGGTTATACGGAGGAGGGTGGATGTGTTGGAAATGAAATGTTTGAGGACAATATGGGTGTGAGGTGGTTTGATCGAATAAATGATGAAAGGATAAGGGATGTGTGTGGAAATATAAAGAGTGTGGTTGAGAGAGCAGAAGAGGGTTTGTTGAAATGTTTTGGACGTATGAAGAGAATGAGTGAAAAAGATCAACAAAGAGAATACATGTGTCAGAGGTGAGGGGAACAAGGAAAAGCGGGAGACAAAACTGGAGGTGGAAGGATGTGAAAAAGATTACAAGCGATCGGAGCCTAAACATATATGAGGGTGAAAGGCGTGCAAGGAAAAGAGTGAATTGGGACGATATGGTATACTGTGGTCAACCTGCTGTCAATGGAATGAACCACGGCATGTGAAGCGTCTGGAGTAATGCATGGATAGGTCTGTGGGATCTGCGGATAGGAGCTGTGGTTTCGATGCATTATACATGACAGCTAGAGACCGAGTGTGAACACATGTGGTCTTTTTTGTTTGGCTGTTTACCTGGAGCTACTTCGCTGAAGCGGGGGGTACCGATGCTATTTCCTATGGGGCGGGTTAGCGCTAAGAATGGATGTAAGCAAGCAGATATGAATATGTACACGGGTATATGTGTATATATTTGAGTATATGTATATGTATGTATGTATATGTGCATGTAGGGGCGTTTACGTATATATATATATATAGAGGAGACGGGAGCGGGGGGCCAGAAATCCTCCCCTCCTTGTATTAACTTTCTAAAATGGGAAACAGAAGAAGGAGTCACGCGGGGAGTGCTCATCCTCCTCGAAGGCTAAGAGTGGGGTGCCTAAATGTGTGTGGATGTAACCAAGACGTGAAAAAAGGAGAGATAGGTAGTATGTTTGAGGAAAGGAACCTGGATGTTTTGGCTCTGAGTGAAACGAAGCTCAAGGGTAAAGGGGAAGAGTGGTTTGGGAATGTCTGGGGAGTAAAGTCAGGGGTTAGTGAGAGGACAAGAGCAAGGGAAGGAGTAGCAATACTCCTGAAACAGGAGTTGTGGGAGTATGTGATAGAGTGTAAGAAAGTAAATTCTCGATTAATATGGGTAAAACTGAAAGTTGATGGAGAGAGGTGGGTGATTATTGGTGCATATGCACCTGGGCATGAGAAGAAAGATCAAGAGAGGCAAGTGTTTTGGGAGCAGCTGAATGAGTGTGTTAGTGGTTTTGATGCACGAGACCGGGTCATAGTGATGGGTGATTTGAATGCAAAGGTGAGTAATGTGGCAGTTGAGGGAATAATTGGTATACATGGGGTGTTCAGTGTTGTAAATGGAAATGGTGAAGAGCTTGTAGATTTATGTGCTGAAAAAGGACTGATGATTGGGAATACCTGGTTTAAAAAGCGAGATATCCATAAGTATACTTATGTAAGTAGGAGAGCGTTATTGGATTACGTGTTAATTGACAGGCGTGCGAAAGAGAGACTTTTGGATGTTAATGTGCTGAGAGGTGCTACTGGAGGGATGTCTGATCATTATCTTGTGGAGGCTAAGGTGAAGATTTGTATGGGTTTTCAGAAAAGAAGAGTGAATGTTGGGGTGAAGAGGGTGGTGAGAGTAAGTGAGCTTGAGAAAGAGACCTGTGTGAGGAAGTACCAGGAGACACTGAGTACAGAATGGAAAAAGGTGAGAACAATGGAAGTAAGGGGAGTGGGGGAGGAATGGGATGTATTTAGGGAATCAGTGATGGATTGCGCAAAAGATGCTTGTGGCATGAGAAGAGTGGGAGGTGGGTTGATTAGAAAGGGGAGTGAGTGGCGGGATGAAGAAGTAAGAGTATTAGTGAAAGAGAAGAGAGAGGCATTTGGACGATTTTTGCAGGGAAAAAATGCAATTGAGTGGGAGAAGTATAAAAGAAAGAGACAGGAGGTCAAGAGAAAGGTGCAAGAGGTGACAAAAAGGGCAAATGAGAGTTGGGGTGAGAGAGTATCATTAAATTTTAGGGAGAATAAAAAGATGTTCTGGAAGGAGGTAAATAAAGTGCGTAAGACAAGGGAGCAAATGGGAACTTCAGTGAAGGGCGCAAATGGGGAGGTGATAACAAGTAGTGGTGATGTGAGAAGGAGATGGAGTGAGTATTTTGAAGGTTTGTTGAATGTGTTTGATGATAGAGTGGCAGATATAGGGTGCTTTGGTCGAGGTGGTGTGCAAAGTGAGAGGGTTAGGGAAAATGATTTGGTAAAACGAGAAGAGGTAGTGAAAGCTTTGCGGAAGATGAAAGCCGGCAAGGCAGCAGGTTTGGATGGTATTGCAGTGGAATTTATTAAAAAAGGGGGTGACTGTATTGTTGACTGGTTGGTAAAGTTATTTAATGTATGTATGACTCATGGTGAAGTGCCTGAGGATTCGCGGAATGCGTGCATAGTGCCATTGTACAAAGGCAAAGGGGATAAGAGTGGGTGCTCAAATTACAGAGGTATAAGTTTGTTGAGTATTCCTGGTAAATTATATGGGAGGGTATTGATTGAGAGGGTGAAGGCATGTACAGAGCATCAGATTGGGGAAGAGCAGTGCGGTTTCAGAAGTGGTAGAGGATGTGTGGATCAGGTGTTTGCTTTGAAGAATGTATGTGAGAAATACTTAGAAAAGCAAATGGATTTGTATGTAGCATTTATGGATCTGGAGAAGGCATATGATAGAGTTGATAGGGATGCTCTGTGGAAGGTATTAAGAATATATGGTGTGGGAGGCAAGTTGTTAGAAGCAGTGAAAAGTTTTTATCGAGGATGTAAGGCATGTGTACGTGTAGGAAGAGAGGAAAGTGATTGGTTCTCAGTGAATGTAGGTTTGCGGCAGGGGTGTGTGATGTCTCCATGGTTGTTTAATTTGTTTATGGATGGGGTTGTAAGGGAGGTAAATGCAAGAGTCCTGGAAAGAGGGGCAAGTATGAAGTCTGTTGGGGATGAGAGAGCTTGGGAAGTGAGTCAGTTGTTGTTCGCTGATGATACAGCGCTGGTGGCTGATTCATGTGAGAAACTGCAGAAGCTGGTGAATGAGTTTGGTAAAGTGTGTGGAAGAAGAAAGTTGAGAGTAAATGTGAATAAGAGCAAGGTTATTAGGTACAGTAGGGGTGAGGGTCAAGTCAATTGGGAGGTGAGTTTGAATGGAGAAAAACTGGAGGAAGTGAAGTGTTTTAGATATCTGGGAGTGGATCTGTCAGCGGATGGAACCATGGAAGCGGAAGTGGATCATAGGGTGGGGGAGGGGGCGAAAATTTTGGGAGCCTTGAAAAATGTGTGGAAGTCGAGAACATTATCTCGGAAAGCAAAAATGGGTATGTTTGAGGGAATAGTGGTTCCAACAATGTTGTATGGTTGCGAGGCGTGGGCTATGGATAGAGATGTGCGCAGGAGGATGGATGTGCTGGAAATGAGATGTTTGAGGACAATGTGTGGTGTGAGGTGGTTTGATCGAGTAAGTAACGTAAGGGTAAGAGAGATGTGTGGAAATAAAAAGAGCGTGGTTGAGAGAGCAGAAGAGGGTGTTTTGAAATGGTTTGGGCACATGGAGAGAATGAGTGAGGAGAGATTGACCAAGAGGATATATGTGTCGGAGGTGGAGGGAACGAGGAGAAGAGGGAGACCAAATTGGAGGTGGAAAGATGGAGTGAAAAAGATTTTGTGTGATCGGGGCCTGAACATGCAGGAGGGTGAAAGGAGGGCAAGAAATAGAGTGAATTGGAGTCATGTGGTATACAGGGGTTGACGTGCTGTCAGTGGATTGAAGCAAGGCATGTGAAGCGTCTGGGGTAAACCATGGAAAGCTGTGTAGGTATGTATATTTGCGTGTGTGGACGTGTGTATGTACATGTGTATGGGGGGGGGGGTTGGGCCATTTCTTTCGTCTGTTTCCTTGCGCTACCTCGCAAACGCGGGAGACAGCGACAAAGTATAAAAAAAAAAAAAAAAAAAAAAAATATATATATATATATATATATATACATATATATATATATATATTTATCAATGGTTGTTTAATTTGTTTATGCATGGGGTTGTTAGGGAGGTGAATGCAAGAGTTTTGGAAAGAGGGGCAAGTATGAAGTCTGTTGGGGATGAGAGAGCTTGGGAAGTGAGTCAGTTGTTGTTCGCTGATGATACAGCGCTGGTGGCTGATTCATGTGAGAAACTGCAGAAGCTGGTGACTGAGTTTGGTAAAGTGTGTGAAAGAAGAAAGTTAAAAGTAAATGTGAATAAGAGCAAGGTTATTAGGTACAGTAGGGTTGAGGGCCAAGTCAATTGGGAGGTGAGTTTGAATGGAGAAAAACTGGAGGAAGTGAAGTATTCTAGGTATCTGGGAGTGGATCTGGCAGCGGATGGAACCATGGAAGCTGAAGTGGATCATAGGGTGGGGGAGGGGGCGAGAATTCTGGGAGCCTTGAAGAATGTGTGGAAGTCGAGAACATTATCTCGGAAAGCAAAAATGGGTATGTTTGAAGGAATAGTGGTTCCAACAATGTTGTATGGTTGCGAGGCGTGGGCTATGGATAGAGTTGTGCGCAGGAGGATGGATGTGCTGGAAATGAGATGTTTGAGGACAGTGTGTGGTTTGAGGTGGTTTGATCGAGTAAGTAACGTAAGGGTAAGAGAGATGTGTGGAAATAAAAAGAGCGTGGTTGAGAGAGCAGAAGAGGGTGTTTTGAAATGGTTTGGGCACATGGAGAGAATGAGTGAGGAAAGACTGACCAAGAGGATATATGTGTCGGAGGTGGAGGGAACGAGGAGAAGAGGGAGACCAAATTGGAGGTGGAAAGATGGAGTGAAAAAGATTTTGTGTGATCGGGGCCTGAACATGCAGGAGGGTGAGAGGAGGGCAAGGAATAGAGTGAATTGGAGCGATGTGGTATACCGGGGTTGACGTGCCGTCAGTGGATTGAATCGGGGCATGTGAAGCGTCTGGGGTAAACCATGGAAAGCTGTGTAGGTACGTATATTTGCGTGTGTGGACGTATGTATATACATGTGTATGGGGGTGGGTTGGGCCATTTCTTTCGTCTGTTTCCTTGCGCTACCTCGCAAACGCGGGAGACAGCGACAAAGCAAAAAAAAAAAAAAAAATCTATCAATTTAATATTATATTTTACCTTGTCGCTGTCTCCCGCGTTTGCGAGGTAGCGCAAGGAAACAGACGAAAGAAATGGCCCAACCCACCCCCATACACAATGTATATACATACACGTCCACACACGCAAATATACATACCTATACATCTCAATGTACACATATATATACACACACAGACACATTTATATATACCCATGCACACAATTCACAATGTTTGCCTTTATTCATTCCCATCGCCACCTAGCACCACATAGAATACCATCCCCCTCCCCCCTCATGTGTGCGAGGTAGCACTAGGAAAAGACAACAAAGGCCCCATTCGTTCACACTCAGTCTCTAGCTGTCATGCAATAATGCCCGAGACCACAGCTCCCTTTCCACATCCAGGCCCCACACAACTTTCCATGGTTTACCCCAGAAGTTTCACATGCCCTGATTCAATCCACTGACAGCACGTCAACCCCGGTATACCACATCGATCCAATTCACTCTATTCCTTGCCCTCCTTTCACCCTCCTGCATGTTCAGGCCCCGATCACACAAAATCTTTTTCACTCCATCTTTCCACCTCCAATTTGTTCTCCCACTTCTCCTCGTTCCCTCCACCTCCGACACATATATCCTCTTGGTCAATCTTTCCTCACTCATTCTCTCCATGTGCCCAAACCATTTCAAAACACCCTCTTCTGCTCTCTCAACCACGCTCTTTTTATTTCCACACATCTTTCTTACCCTTACATTACTTACTCGATCAAACCACCTCACACCACACGTTGTCCTCAAACATCTCATTTCCAGCACATCCACCCTCCTGCACACAACTTTATCCACAGCCCACGCCTCTCAGCCCTATACCATATTTGGAAGCACTATTCCTTCAAATATACCCATCTCTGATTTTCGAGATAATGTTCTTGCCTTCCACACATTTTTCAACGCTTCCAGAACTTTCGTCCCCTCCCCTACCCTATGACTCACTTCAGCTTCCATGGTTCCATCCGCTGCCAAATCCACTCCCAGATACCTAAAACACTTCACTTCCTCCAGTCTTTCTCCATTCAAACCTACCTCCCAATTGACTTGACCCTCAACCCTTTTGTAACTAATAACCTTGATCTTATTCACATTTACTCTCAGCTTTCTTCTTTCACATACTTTACCAAACTCAGTCACCAGACTGCAGTATCTCACATGAATCAGCCACCAGCGCTGTATCATCACCGAGCAACAACTGACTCACTTCCCAAGCTCTTTCATCCACAACAGACTGCATACTTGCCCCTCTTTCCAAAACTCTTGCATTCACCTCCCTAACAACCCCATCCATAAACAAATTAAACAACCATGGAGACATCACACACCCCTGCCGCAAACCTACATTCACTGAGAATCAATCACCTTCCTCTCTTCCTACACGTACACATGCCTTACATCCTCGATAAAAACTTTTCACTGCTTCTAACAACTTTCCTCCCACACCATATATTCTTAATACCTTCTACAGAGCATCTCTATCAACTCTATCATATGCCTTCTCCAGATCCATATATGCTACATACAAATCCATTTGCTTTTCTAAGTATTTCTCATATACATTCACATATATATGTACTTATATGTGCATGTATGGGCGTTTATGTATATATATGTATATGAGTAGATGAGCCATTCTTTCTTCGTCTGTTTCCTGGTGCTCCCTTGCTGACACAGGAAACGGAGATCGAGTATGATAAATGTAATAAATAATTGATATCTATATTTATTATACTTTTTTGCTGTCTACCGCTTTAGCGAGGTAGCGCAAGGAAAAGACGAAAGAATCGCCCAACCCACCCACATAGACAGGTATATACATACACGTCCAGACACTCACACATACATACCTCTATATCTCAACGTATACATACATAAACAAACACAGACATATACATATATACACATATACATAATTCATACTCTGCCTTTATTCATTCCCGTCGCCACCCCGCCACACATGAAATGAAAACCCCCTCCCCCCGCATGTGCGCGAGGTAGCGCTAAGAAAGATGACAAAGGCCACATTTGTTCACACCTACTCTAGCTGTTCACACCTAGTCTCTAGCTGTCATATATAATGCACCGAAACCACAGCTCTCTTTCCACATCCAGGCCCTACAAAACTTCCCATGGTTTACCCCAAAAGCTTCACATACCCTGGTTCAATCCAATGACAGCACGTCGACCCCGGTATACCACAACATTCCGATTTACTCTATTCCTTGCACCCCTTTCACCCTCCTGCATGTTCAGGCCCCGATCACTCAAAATCTTTTTCACTCCATCTTTCGACCTCCAATTTGGTCTCCCACTTCTTCTCGATCCCTCCACCTCTGACACATATCCTCTTTGTCAATCTCTCCTCAATCATTCTCTCAATGTGACCAAGCCATCTCAAAACACCTTATTCTGCTCTCTCAACCACACTCTTTTTATTACCACACATCGCTTTTACCCTTTCATTACTTATTCGGTCAAACCACCTCACACCAATTATTGTCCTAAAAGATCTCATTTCCAGCACATCCACCCTCCCCCGCACAACTCTATCTGTAGCTTTCGCCTCTCAACCCTATACCATTTTTGGAACAACTATTCCTTCAAATATACCCATTTCTGCTTTTCGAGATAATGTTCTTGCCTTCCACGCATTTTTCATCGCTCCCAGAGCTTTCGTCCCCTCCCCTACCCTATGACTCACTTCCGCTTCCATGGTTCCATTCGCTGCCAAATCCACTCCCAGATATCTAAAACACTTTAATTCTTCCAGTTTTCCTCTATTCAAACTTACCTCCCAATTGACTTGTACCTCAACCCCACTGTACCTTGCTCTTATTCACATTTAATCTCAACAATAAATGACTCACTTCCCAAGCTCTCTCATCCATAACAAACTGCATACTTGCTCCTCTTTCAAAAACTCTTGCATTCACTTCCCTAGCATCCCTGTCTATAAACAAATATAACAACCACGCACCCCGGCAGCAAACCGACATTCACTGAGAACCAATCACTTTCCTGTCTTCCTACTCGTACACACGCTTTATATCCTAGATAAAAACTTTTCACTGATTTTAACAACTTGCCTCCCACACCATATATTCTTAATACCTTCCAAAGAGCATCTCTATCAACTCTCTCATATGCCTTCTCCAGATCCATAAATGGTACATACATATCCATTTGCTTTTCTAAGTATTTCTCACATACATTCTTCAAAGCAAACACCTGATCCACACATCCTCTACCATTTCTGAAGCCACACTCCTCTCCTCAATCTGATGCTCTGTACATGCCTTCACTCTCTTAATCAATACCCTCCCATATAATTTCACAGGAATACTCAACAAACTTATACCTCTATAATTTGAGCACTCACATTTAACTACTTTGCTTTTGAACAATATCTCTATGCAAGCATTCCGCTAATCCTTAGGCACCTCACCATGAGTCATAGATTCATTAAATATCCTTAGCAAACAGTCAACAACACAGTCACCCAATCTTTAATAAATTCCACTGCAATACTATCCAAACCCGCTGCCTTGCCGGCTTTCATCCTCCGCAAAGCTTTTACTACCTCTTCTCTGTATACCAAAACATTCTCCCTAACCCTTTCACTTTCCACACCACCTCGACCAAAACACATTATATCTGCCACTCTATAATCAACCACATTCAAAAGACCTTCAAAATACTCACTCCATCTCCTTCTCACATCACCACTACTTGTTATCACCTCCCCATTAACCCCCTTCAATGATGTTCTCATTTGTTCCCTTGTCTTACGCACTTTATTGACCTCTTTCCAAACCATCTTTTTATTTCCCCTAAAATTTAATGATACTCTCTCACCCCAATTATTATTTGCCCTGTTTTTTACCTCTTGAACCTCTTGACCACCTGCCTCTTTCTTTTATGCATCTCCCACGCATTTGCATTATTTCCCTGCAAAAATAATCCAAATGCATATCTCTTCTCTTTCACTAATAATCTTACTTCTTCATCCCACTAATCACTACCCTTTCTAATCTGCCCACCTCCCACGTTTCTCATGCAACAGGCGTCTTTTGTACAAGCTATCACTGCTTCCCTAAACACATACCATACCTCCCCCACTCCCCTTACCTCCTTTGTTCTCACCTTTTTCCCTTCTGTACTCAGTCTCTCTTGGTACTTCCTCACACAAGTCTCCTTCTCAAGATCACTTACTCTCACCACTCTCTTTACCCCAACATTTTCTCTACTTTTCTGGAAATCTCGACAAATCTTCAGTTTCGCCTCCACAAGATAATGATCAGACATCCCTCCAGTTGCACCTCTCAGCACATTAACATCCAAAAGTCTCTCTTTCGCTCGCCTACCAGTTAACACGTAATCCAATAAGGCTCTGGCTATCTCCCCTACTTACATACGTATCCTTATGTATATATCTCTTTTTAAACCGGTTATTCCCAATCACTACTCCTTTTTCAGCTCATAAATCTACAAGCTCATCACCATTTCCATTCACAACACTGAACACCCCATGTACACCAATAATTCCCTTAGCTGCCACATTTCCCACCTTTGCATTCAAATCACCAATCACTATAACCCGGTCTGGTACATCAAAACTACCAACACACTCAATCAGCTGCTCCCAAAACACTTGCCTCTCATGATCTTTCTTCTCATGCCAATGTGCGTATGGACCAATAATCACCCATCTCTCTCCATCCACTCTCAGTTTTACCAATTTTAATCCATAGTTTTCTTTCTTACACTGTATCATATACTCCCACCACCCCTGTTTCAGGAGTAGTGCTACTCAATTCCTTTATTGTGGTAAATAAAGTGCGTAAGACAAGGGAGAAAATGGGAACTTCAGTGAAGGGGGCTAATGGGGAGCTGATAACAAGTAATGGTGTTGTGAGAAGGAGATGGAGTGAGTATTTTGAAGGTTTGTTGAATGTGTTTGATGATAGAGTGGCAGATAAAGGGTGTTTTCGTCGAGGTGGTGTGCAAAGTGAGAGGGCTAGGGAAAATGATTTGGTAAACAGAGAAGAGGTAGTAAAAGCTTTGCAGAAGATGAAAGCCAGCAAGGCAGCGGGGTTGAATGGTATTGCAGTAGAATTTTTCAAAAAAGGGGGTAACTGTATTGTTGACTGGTTGGTAAGGTTATTTAATGTATGTATATCTCACTGTGAGGTGCCTGAGGATTGGCGGAATGCTTGCATAGTGTCATTGTACAAAGGCAAAGGGGATAAAAGTGAGTGCTCAAATTACAGAGGTATAAGTCTATTGGGAAATTATATGGGAGGGTATTGATTGAGAGGGTGAAGGCATGTACTTAGTATCAGACTGGGGAAGAGCAGTGTGGTTTCAGAAGTGGTAGAGGATGTTTGGATCAGGTGTTTGCTTGGAAGAATGTATGTGAGAAATACTTAGAAAAGCGAATGGATTTGTATGTAGCATTTATGGATCTGGAGAAGGAATATAATAGAGTTCATGGAGATGCTCTGTGGAAGGTTTTGAGAGCATATGGTGTGGGAGGCAAGTTGTTAGAAGCAGTGAAAAGTCTTTATCGAGAATGTAAGTCATTTTAGACGAGAGGAAAGTGATTGGTTCTCAGTAAATGTAGGTTTGCGGCAGGGGTGTGTAATGTCTCCATGGCTTTTTGATCTGTTTATGGATGGGGTTGTTAGGGAGGTGAATGCAAGAGTTTTGGAAAGAGAGTCAAGTATGCAGTCTGTTGTGGATGAGAGAGCTTGGGAAGTGAGTCAGTTGTTGTTCGCTGATGATACAGCGCTGGTGGCTGATTCGTGTGAGAAACTGAAGATGCTGGTGACAGAGTTTGGTAAAGTGTGTGAAAGAAGAATGCTGAGAGTAAATGTGAATAGGAGCAATGTTATTAGGTACAGTAGGGTTGAGGGACACGTCAATTGGGAGGTAAGTTTGAAGTGAGAAAAACTGGATATCTGGGAGTGGGTTTGGCAGCCGATGGAACCATGGAGGCGGATTTGAGTCATAGGGTGGGGGAGGGGACGATAGTTCTGGGAGCGTTGAAGAATGTGTTGAAGACGAGAACATTATCTCGGAAAGGAAGAATGGGTATGTTTGAAAGAATGGTGGTTCCAACAATGTTATATGGTTGCGAGGCGTGGGCTACAGATGGAGTTGTGCAGAGGAGGATGGATGTGATGGAAATGAGATGTTTGAAGACAATATGTGGTGTGAGATGGTTTGATTGAGTAAGTAATAATAGGGTAAGAGAGATGTGAGGTAATAAAAAGAGTGTGGTTGAGAGAGCAGAAGAGGATGTTTTGAAATGGTTTGGTCACATGGAGAGAATGAGTGAGGAAAGATTGACCAAGAGGATATATGTGTCAGAGGTGAAGGGAACGAGGAGAAGTGGGAGGTCAAATTGGAGGTTGAAATATGGAGTGAAAAAGATTTTGAGTGATCGGGGCCTGAAAATCCAGGAGGGTGAAAGGCGTGCAAGGAATAGAGTGAATTGGAACGATGTGGTATACCGAGGTCGACGTGCTGTCAATGGATTAAACCAGGGCATGTGAAGCGTCTGGGGTAACCATGGAAAGCTCTGTGGTTCCGGGATGTGGAAAGTGAGCTGTGGTTACGGTGCACTGTTACATGACAACTAGAGACTGAGTGTGAGCGAATGTGGCCTTTGTTGTATTTTCCTAGCGCTATCTCCGCACATTTAGGGGAGGTTGTTGTTATTTCGGGCGTGGCGAGGTGGCGATGGGAATGAATAAAGGCATATAGTATAAATTATGTACATGTCTGTATATGTATATGTCTGTGTGTGTATATATATGCATATGTTGAGATGTATAGGTATGTATATTTGCGTGTGTAGACGTGTATGTATGAACATATGTATATGAGTGGGTTGGGCCATTTCTTTCGTCTGTTTCCTGGCGCTACCTCGATAACGCGGGAAACATATATATATATATATATATATATATATATATATATATATATATATATATATATATATATATATATATATATATATTTTATTTTATTATACTTTGTCGCTGTCTCCCGCGTTTGCGAGGTAGCGCAAGGAAACAGACGAAAGAAATGGCCCAACCAACCCCAATACACATTTACATACATACGTCCACACACGCAAATATACATACCTACACACCTTTCCATGGTTTACCCCAGACGCTTCACATGCCTTGATTCAATCCACTGACAGCACGTCAACCCCGGTATACCACATCGCTCCAATTCACTCTATTCCTTGCCCTCCTTTCACCCTCCTGCATGTTCAGGACCCGATCACACAAAATCTTTTTCACTCCATCTTTCCACCTCCAATTTGGTCTCCCTCTTCTCCTCGTTCCCTCCACCTCCGACACATATATCCTCTTTGTCAATCTTTCCTCACTCATTCTCTCCATGTGCCCAAACCCACTTCAAAACACCCTCTTCTGCTCTCTCAACCACGCTCTTTTTATTTCCACACATCTCTCTTACCCTTACGTTACTCACTCGATCAAACCACCTCACACCACACATTGTCCTCAAACATCTCATTTCCAGCACATCCATCCTCCTGCGCACAACTCTATCCATAGCCCACGCCTCGCAACCATACAGCATTGTTGGAACCACTATTCCTTCAAACATACCCATTTTTGCTTTCCGAGATAATGTTCCTTGCCCGCCTTTCACCCTCCTGCATGCTCACGCCCCGATCACTCAAAATTTTTTTCACTCCATCTTTCCACCTCCAATTTGGTCTCCCACTTCTCCTCGTTCCCTCCACCTCCGACACATATATCCTCTTGGTCAATCTTTCCTCACTTATTCTCTCCATATGCCCAAACCTTTTCAAAATACCCTCTTCTGCTCTCTCAACCACGCTCTTTTTATTTCCACACATCTCTCTTACCCTTACATTACTTACTCGATCAAACCACCTCACACAACACATTGTCCTCAAACATCTCATTTCCAGGACATCCGCCCTCCTGCGCACTACTCTATTCATAGCCCACGCCTCGCAACCATACAACATTGTTGAAACCACTATTGTTGATGGAGAGAGATGGGTGATTATTGGTGCATATGCACCTAGGCATGAGAAGAAAGATCATGAGAGGCAAGTGTTTCGGGAGTGTGTTAGTGGTTTTGATGCACAAGACCGGGTTATAGTGATGGGTGATTTGAATGCAAAGGTAAGTAATGTGGTAGTTGAGGTAATAATAGGTATACATGGGGTGTTCAGTGTTGTAAATGGAAATGGTGAAGAGCTTGTAGATATATGTGCTAAAAATGGACTGGTGATTGGGAATACCTGGTTTGAAAAGCGAGATATACATAAGTATACTTATGTAAGTAGGAGAGATGGCCAGAGAGCGTTATTGGATTACGTGTTAATTGACAGCCGCGTGAAAGAGAGTGTTTTGGATTTTAATGTGCTGAGAGGTGCAACTGGAGGGATGTCTGATCATTATCTTGTGGAGGCTAAGGTGAAGATTTGTATGGGTTTCCAGAAAAGAAGAGTGAATGTTGGGGTGAAGAGGTAAGTTTGAATGGAGAAAAACTGGAGGAAGTAAAGTGTTTTAGATATCTGGTAGTGGATCTGGCAGCGGATGGGACCATGGAAGCGGAAGTGAATCATATGGTGGGGGAGGGGGCGAAAATCCTGGGAGCCTTGAATAATGTTTGGAAGTCGAGAACGTTATCTCGGAAAGCAAAAATGGGTATGTTTGAAGGATATATATATATATGGAGGTGGAAAGGTGGAGTGAAAAAGATTTTGTGTGATCGGGGCCTGAACATGCAGGAGGGTGAAAGGAGGGCAAGGAATAGAGTGAATTGGAGCGATGTGGTATACCGGGGTTGACGTGCTGTCAGTGGATTGAATCAAGGCATGTGAAGCGTCTGGGGTAAACCATGGAAAGCTGTGTAGGTATGTATATTTGCGTGTGTGGACGTATGTATATACATGTGTATGGGGGTGGGTTGGGCCATTTCTTTCGTCTGTTTCCTTGCGCTACCTCGCAAACGCGGGAGACAGCGGCAAAAAAAAAAAAAAAGAAAAAAAAATATATATGCATATATATATATATATATATATATATATATATATATATATATATATATATATATATATATATATATATATATATATATATATATATATATATATATATTTATATATATATATGTGTGTGTGGTGTGGGTTGGTTTCATCGAGTTGGTGGCGTGGCGGTAGGAGAGATGTGTGGAGGTGGAGGGAGCGTGGTTGGGACTGGAGAGGGGGGTGTTTTGAAGTGGTTTGGGCGCGTGGAGGGAGTGGGTGAGGAAAGATTGACCAAGGGGATGTGTGTGTCGGAGGTGGAGGGAGCGAGGAGGGGTGGAAGGCCGGGTTGGGGGTGGAAGGGTGGAGTGAGGGGGATTTTTTGTGGTTGGGGCCTGGGCGTTCGGGGGGGTGGGGGGTGCGGTTAGTGGTGTGATTTGGATCGGTGTGGTGTGCCGGGGTTGACGTGCTGTAGGTGGGTTGAATCGGGGCGTTGTGGGGCGTCTGGGGTGAGCCGTGGGGGGCTGTGTGGGTGTGTATATTTGCGTGTGTGGACGTGTGTATGTGCTTGTGTATAGGGGTGGGTTGGGCCGTTTCTTTCGTCTGTTTCCTTGCGCTGCCTCGCAAGCGCGGGAGACGGCGACGGAGCAGGGAGGAAAAAAGAAGAAAAAAAAAAAAAAAATATATATATATATATATATATATATATATATATATATATATATATATATATATATCCCTGGGGATAGGGGAGAAAGAATACTTCCCACGTATTCCCTGCGAGTCGTAGAAGGCGACTAAAAGGGGAGGGAGCGGGGGGCTGGAAATCCTCCCCTCTCGTTTTTTTTTTAATTTTCCAAAAGAAGGAACAGAGAATTGCGCCAGGTGAGGGTATTCCCTCAAAGGCCCAGTCCTCTGTTCTTAACGCTACCTCGCTAATGCGGGAAATGGCGAATAGTTTGAAAGAAAGAAAAAAGAATATATATATATATATATATATATATATATATATATATATATATATATATATATATATATATATATATATATATATATATATATATATATATATATATGTATATATATATATATATATATATATATATCTAACAGCATCTCGAAGCATAAAATGATCATCTTTTTGTATATAATCACGTGATATTTAAGAATTCATGTTGGAAATGAAAAAGATTTTTAGTGACTAAGAATAAGAATATCTAGTGAATAAGCCATCATTTAACGCAATTTATTAACTTGTTTTCAATACTTTAGTGTTGCTATCTCTACTTCCAAATTCTTATACCTATCTTAGATTTATTCTTAGGTATAAACTCTGAAATATCGCTGGGAGACTTTGCTTCTTTATAATCAAATACACACTCACACCACAAAACTTTACATTCAAAGCGGCAACTGTTATGTAATAATGGAGTATGGTAACGACCTGGTATTTTGGTGAGGGCCTCTAGTTACAACCTGCTAACAGTCTGGGAAATGAGATCAGGTTGAAATCATATTTTTGTGTATACTATCTGCCATTCTGTGGATCTGCTTTCTGTACAGGTACATGATTTGTATTTTTCTAGCGCATATGAGAACAAAACATCTGATTGGGGCATTATTTATGGCTAGAGCTTAAAACAAACGGATCTTGATACCCCGTCTGACTCAGGTGAGGAAGAATGTCCTCGAGTCGCCGACGGTACGATGGTTCGTCATTGTGGATGAAGATGTGACGGAGGATCTGCCGGTGCTGCTCCGGGAAGGTACTCAGGTAAGGGCAGGCTACAAAAGAGAACATGGTAATGGTCTGACGGAGGATCTGCCGGTGCTGCTCCGGGAAGGTACTCAGGTAAGGCCAGGCTACAAAAGAGTACAACAAGGTAATGGTCTGACGGAGGATCTGCCGGTGCTGCTCCGGGAAGGTACTCAGGTAAGGCCAGGCTACAAAAGAGTACAACAAGGTAATGGTCTGACGGAGGATCTGCCGGTGCTGCTCCGGGAAGGTACTCAGGTAAGGCCAGGCTACAAAAGAGAACAACATGGTAATGGTCTGACGGAGGAGCTGCTGGTGCTGTTCCGGGAAGGTACTCAAGTAAATAGTAATGCAATATGTCCTTCCTTTGTTGTTGAATGTTGTTTCTGTATTATGGTTGTGGGCAGCTTACGCGGATGAAGATAATATAGACAAAAATGATAAACGTAGTAGATTTGTTGCAAGACTTGAGTTCTGTAGGAAAACCCTTTCGCAATTTCTCTTCCTATTACTTTCTCAAATCATCTAGTAACTCGCAGCAACGCTCTTATAACTTCACATCTTTCTAATACTCTATAGCATACAACTAACTAAATGAAAGATTCCCAGATTTCGTCAGAATTTTGTTGTTCAAGGCCAGGCTACAAAAGAGTACAACAAGGTAATGGTCTGACGGAGGATCTGCCGGTGCTGCTCCGGATGATATGAGGGTTGTGGTCACTGTCCATCAAATGAAGATGGCTCTAAATTACCATCAATTCATTAAACCTTTACAAGTGTTAAGTGATTAATATGCTTATTTGCTCACAAATGAGTATCTGTAAAGGGAAATTTTGCTAAAGATTAAAATATGGTTCATTAATTTCTATTAGGGTTATTCATTCACTTTTGTTTTCATATAGAGGATTTAATCGTAGTCATGAATCTAAGTTAGATTATCTACGTATTCTCGTTTCTGCTATTGATTACATCTTAGTAAGCTGTAGTCGGTATGATAAAAGCAGTTTCCTTTGCAATTTCTGAAGTTTCAAGTAAGTCTCGTTTCTTTGGTCATACAGATTTTATGACAACTGCATCATTCTAATTATGATTTGAGCAAGATTTTGTATATAATTGTTCCTGTGAGCTATTCTAGTTTTCTTTATGATCATCCAAGTCATGAAAAAGGTAGAAGTGGAACAATATATACATTTATAGCCAGTTTTTACATAGAATTATCATTTCTTTCTTCTTCCTATTTCACCCAATTTATGCAATTGACGTCAAAGTACTTGCCATGCATTTTTACACAATCATTACAGTAAGATTATCCCAAAAATGCATTGGTCTAGTTGTTATTTTAGTACATTTGCTTGATGTGTTACATGCATTCGCTGGCTATATAGTGCGCATCGTGCATGTTCATTCGATGTACATACACTCGTTCCCTGGCTATTTCATGACCTAATTATGTTCTATTGTAATCTAAGCTCAAACTTCTGTTGATTTTTCGGATCAGATCAGACAAATAAATCAGTTGACACATAACACTTAAAAATGCCAAATGACACTGTAGCTGTATGAGGTGAACACACGAGCTGAACATACTAGGTAATGCTGACTGTCGTATGTAAATGTTTCTGGTAGGGTTGATGGACTAGATTATATTCGGAGACGTACTTTCGTTTCCTGACTGTCCATTGCTATAATTTGTTATCGCTGATTAATACAAGTAGGACGGGATAATTCGGTCTGAACAAATCCTAAAGTAGCAACAGTAACATTGAGGTGTTTTATCACGCCATTGTTATGGGACTAAGTCCGTATTGTGTTACTTTAGTACGATCGATACACATCACGTTAGCATATTGTAGATTGCCCTCAGTACCACAGCAATAACTCTCGTTGGCTCTTGTATGAGGTTTTCGAGTTCACATACACGAGAAAGTCATGGTAAAACCATATTCCACTGGATATA
>NC_092237.1:38843982-38852893 GCF_036320965.1 Panulirus ornatus
TTTTGAGATAGTGAAAAACCTGTTGTTTGAAATGTGCTAGTGTTTGAAATGTGCTAGGTTATAGTGATTGGGAAAGACGAGATGGTAGCCAGTTCCAAAGCTTCGATGTTTAGGGAAAAAAGAAGATATCAAAACGGTCGGCCCTTTAGTAAGTGATGGCCACAAAATAATCATGTGACACAGCAGCTTGCCGAGTATTGCGTGGTCTGGCTAGTGGTGTGTGCACACAAACAGCCAATTCTCTAGAGTAAAATTCCAAATAATACCTATGGAAAAGGGAAAGTGAATCAATATTGCAGTATGGGGCAAGGGTTCAAGTCTGGAAGTTACCCTGGGATAGTTTATAGGGCGATCGCTTTCGACTCTGTCAAGTAAGGATGCAGAGATAGAACTACTCCGAATGTCAGAGCAGTACTCCATACAAGGACGAATCAATGCCTTGTAAACGAAGCAGCTGTTCAGAAGAGAAAAAGTTTCGATTTCTGAACAGGACATCCAGTTTCTTAGAGGCACACTTAACTATTCCTGCAATGTATGAGTTTCCAAGAAAGAGTGAATATTTCAGTAATGCAAAGTATGCTCATTGAGTCAAGTGATGGAATTACAGAACCGTCAAAGGAGACGAGAGTTTTGAGGAGCTTTAGATAAAAAGATGGGTAGAAATTGGGTTATGGAGGCATTAAACTTAACAAATTTTTTGTACCCCACTGAGATATTCTGTCCAAGTCTGAGTTTATTGAGGAAGCTCTGTTAAGACAAGATGCAGATCGAGTTAGTGGAGAGGGAGTAGAATTGAAAGATGTGGATGAGTGCAGTGTTGAATCGTCAGCGTATGATTGCATTGGATTATTTGTGGAGGAGAGGAAATTGTTGGAAAAAAGGAGAAAATGTTTGGGGGACAGGACAAAACCTTGAAGAACGAAGCTATTGATGGAAAAAAGGAGGATGGCTGATCTATCAACAACCACAGAGAAAGATCGGCCAGAGAGGAAGCTAGGTATGAAAAGATCAAACTGAGGGTGGGAAGCCAAAGGAGGGGAGCTTAGAAATGAGACCCCGCTGTCACACACTGTTCAAAGTCTTATGCAGCTTTTTCCTTTCTTAAGATGGTTTTTAGTGTAGGAATTACGTAACATAGTGAAGTGTCCTTACTAAAGAAATAAACCAACAGGTCATCATCCACTTCAGCATAGAAAAAGAAATAAATGAATGCCAATCGTAGTTCATAAGGAATGGATGACAGCAAATGTTGTTCTCATCTTTTAAGAAAAAAGATAGATCCATTGCCTCTAATTATCGTCCTATCAGCTTGACATCTATTGTGGTGAAATTTCTCGAATCAATTATAGCGGATGAAATACGGAACACTTGGAAAATCATGAACTCATTAGGGATTCTCAACATGGGTTCACGAAGGGAAGTCATGTCTCAGTAACCTTCTCTTCTTCTTTAATAAGGTATTTGAAACAGTTGATTAGGGTAAGAGCTATGATATTTTATACTTAAGACTAAAGTAAGGCTTTTGACTGAGTACCTCATGAGCATCTGCTAAGAAAAATAGCGGCACACGGCATGGGGGCTGTGCATTTGATTGGATATGGGCGTGACTCACTGACAGAAAACAGAGAGTATGCATCAACGGAGTTACATTGGACTTGGGGGTAATGAAGTCAGTGATGTTCCTCAGGGGTCAGTCTTGGGACCGCTTTTATTCGTTATATATATTAACGATCTGGATATGGGAATAACCAGCGACTTTAGTGAATCTGTCCGATGATACAAAAAATAGGGGCCGTAATTGACTCAGATGAAAACTCCGTGAATTTGCAGAGGGACTTAAATAGATGATCAGAATGGGCGGATACATGGAAACTGGAATTCAACGTAGATGAAATGCTCAACACTTAGTGTGGCGTAAATACAGAAACACTGAATACAAACTGAACAATATTACTATTGAAAAAAGGATACGAAAAAGATTTAGTGGTACTGGTCAGCAAGGATCTTAAGCCGTGGCAACAATGTATCAAAGTTTGTAATAAGGCTAATCGGATGTTAGGTTTCATTAATAGGACTGTTAGCAATAAAACTCCTACAGTATTATTGCAACTTTATCTTGCGTTGATGAGACCACATTTGGTTTATGCGGCACCGTTTTGGGCTCCATAATATGCAGCTGATATAGACTAAAGAGAGTAGAAATGCGAATGACAAAAATGATCCCTGGAATTAGAAACCTCACAATGAAGAAAGGTTAAAAAGACTAAACTTACACTCACTTAAGAGGAGGAATGCTCGAGGGGATATGATTGAAGTTTTTAAATGGGTGAAAGGCATTGATAAGGGTAACATGAATAAAGTTCTCAGAATGGCGCCACCGGATAGAAAAAGAGTGAATGGATTTGAATTAGAAAAGAAATGGATTCAGGTCGGATGTGGGTAAATATTGGTTCGGGAATAGGATAGGAGATTTATGGGACAAGGTGCCATGTACAGTTGTGGAAGCTAGGTCTTTAGATAGCATCAAACGAAGGATGGATGTGTTTATGGGTTCAGGCGGTTGGTTGTAAGGTGGACAGACTCAGGACCTGCCTACCATGGGCCAATAGGCCTCTTGCAGTTTCCTTATTTCTTATTTTCTTATGCTTCTTATGTAGTAGAGCGCATGTTACTTTACGTCGTCACTCTCATGCTTATGTTTTCGAGATGTATCGAGAGGCGGTACACGTCTGTCAATCTGCAGGTGAGTTTTTCCAGTAGATTCAATATTCAGCGACAGCATAGTTTATGGCGTTCCACAGCAAACATAATCTTAACAGTGCTGAAGAAACGAACAGGTGTCGACGTGGAGGCACACTACTGTACTCGCATTTGTGAACAAAGTATCCAAGTGGGCAAGTTAGCTAAACAGCAAGATATTGTGAGGTCTTGTACGACTCTTAGGAGAAGTCCCTACATCATTTGCTCTGTTGGTATCAAAATGGGCCTCAGATTAGTAGAATAGGTTAAGATCAAGAATTGAAGAAAAAGTTCGTGATATTATGTCTGCCTAATCAGTACTCCTCATCAAGCATCCATATCATCGAAACTAGCGAGGTGCGTTCGAACACTGTCGACCTGGGCAAATATTGGACTGTATCTATATGAATAGTTCTGCTCATTTGCTAGGAATGTGATGTGCATCAGTATGTTATTCAAAGAAGACCTTTGATTGCTTTCCCATGAATATATCACAGAATAGAAGGTTCTGAGTAAATTTACTTCAGAGGATAAACATCCTTTGAAACTGAATATACAGCAGCTCCCTCTCAGTACTTCTTAAGATAAAGATGGTTGTTATATAGGCGTTAATGGTGATAAGAATGCGTCAAAAAGTGTTAGCACGGGGGTGGCAGTGACGTGAGAAGATAGGCAAGTGGTGACAGACGAAAATGCGAAAAAGAGATGGATTCTTGAAAGGGCTGTGTACTGTCCTCAAAAACCTGCGCAGTAGGAATCATGGCATTTGGATGTAGTGAAGAGAGGGGAACTACTACAAGCTTTGTGCAAGATGACAAAAGGCACGTGTAGTGCCTTAGGATAAATGTAAGGAAGACAGAAGTGAGGCATAAGCCTGCTGGGTATCTCTTGGGAGTTAAATAGGGAAATGGGAACAAATTAAACAACCATGGATACATTACACACCCCTGCCAGAGACCAACATTCACTAGGAATCAATCACTCCTCTCTTCCTACTCATATACATACCCCACACGCTTGATAAAAACTTCTCGCTACTTCTAGCGGCTTACCTCCGACATCATATAATCTTAAGGCCTTCCACAAAGCACCTCTATCCACCCTATCATATGCCCTCTCCAGATCCATAAACGCTACATAGAAATCCACCTGTTTTCTAAATATTTTTCACATGCATTATTCAAAGTAAACACTTAATCTACACATTCTCTGCCACTTCTAAAACCACACGGCTACTCTCCAATCTGATGCTCTGTACATTCCTTCACCGTCTCAATCAATACCCTCTCATACAGTTTTCCAGGAATACTCAGCGAACTTATGCCTCTGTAGTTTGAACACCCACCTTTATACCCTTTGTCTTTGTAAAATGGCGATGTTCATACATTCCAACAATCCTAAGGCATTTCCTTACCAACTAGTCAATAACACATTCATCCCCTATCTTGGTAGATTCATCTGTAACACTATCCAGTCCCGCCGCCTTACCAGATTTCATCTTCTTGAAGGGTTTTACCAACACTTCTCTCTTCTAAAACAATTCTACCGGACTCTCTCTCATCGTACACTCCCTAAAAATGCCCATTGACCATCTCTTCTACTCAAATACATATACTTATGAATATATCAAATTCTAACCCCGGTATTCCCTATCACCAGTCTTTTATCAACACAGATATCCACGAGCTCTTCACCATCTCTATTCACAACAATGAATACCCCATGTGCACTAATTGTATCAACTGCCACATTACTTATATATATATATATATATATATATATATATATATATATATATATATATATATATATATATATATATATATATATATATATATATTTATCATCTATTTAATTTTCCTTTGTCTTTGTCTCCCGCGTTAGCGAGGTACCGCAAGGAACCAGACGAAACAATGGCCCAACCCACCCACATACACATGTATACACATACACGTCCACACACGCAAATATACATAACTATACACCTCAATATATACGTATATATACACACACAGACATATACAAATATACAAATGTACATAATTCATACTGTCTGCCTTTATTCATTCCCATCGCCACCTCGCCACACAAGGAATAACAACCCCCCCCCCCATCATGTGTGCGAGGAAGCAATAGGAAAAGACAACAAAGGCCACATTCGTTCACACTCAGTCTCTAGCTGTCATGTAATAATGCACCAAAACCACAGCTCCCCTTCCACATCTAGGCCCCACAGAACTTTCCATGGTTTACCCCAGACGCTTTATATGCCCTGGTTCAATCCACTGACAGCACGTCGACCCCGGTATACCACATCGTTTCAATTCACTCTATTCCTTGCACGCCTTTCACCTTACTGCATGTTCAGGCTACGATCACTCAAAATATTTTTCACTCCATCTTTCCACCTCCAATTTGCTCTCCCACTTCTCCTCGTTCCCTCCACCTCTGACACATATATCCTCTTGGTCAATCTTTCCTCACTCATTCTCTCCATGAGACCAAGCCATTTCAAAATACCCTCTTCTGCTTTCTCAACCACACTCTTTGTATTACGACACATCTCTCTTAAACTATTATTACTTACTCGATCAAACCACCTCACACCATATATTGTCCTCAAACATCTCATTTCCAGCACAACCACCCTCCGCACAACATTATCCATAGCCCATGCCTCGCAACCATACAACATTGCTGGAACCAATAATACTTCAAACATACCCATTTTTGCTTTCCGAGATAATGTTCTTGACTTCCACACATTCTGCAAGGCTCCCAAAATTTTCGCCCCCTCCCCCAACCCATGACTCACTTCCGCTTCCATTCTTCCTTCCGCTTGCCAGATCCACTCCCAGATATCTAAAACACTTCACTTCCTCCAGTTCATCTCCATTCAAACTTACCTCCCAATTGACTTGATCCTGAACCCTACTGTACCTAATAACCTTCCTCTTATTCACATTTACTCTCAACTTTTTTGTTTCACACACTCTACCAAACTCAGTCACGAGCTTCTGCAATTTGCTCACAAGAATAACCAGGAATACTCAAAAACTTATACCTCTGTAATTTGAGCACTCATACTTATCCCCTTTGCCTTTGTACAATGGAACTATACAAGCATTCCGCCAATCCTCAGGCACCTCACCATGAATCATATATACATTAAATAACCTTACCAACCAGTCAACAATACAGTCACCCCCCTTTTTTAATAAATTCCACTGCAATGACATCCAAACCCGCTGCCCTGTCGGCTTTCATCTTCCGCAATTCTTTTACTACCTCTTCTCTGTTTACCAAATCATTTTCCTTAACCCTCTCACTTTGCGCACCACCTCGACCAAAACAGCCTATATCTACCACTCTACCATCAAACACATTCAACAAACCTTCAAAATACTCACTCCATCTCCTTCTCACATCACCACTACTTGTTATCACCTCCCCATTTGCGCCCTTCACTGAAGGGTAAATTATATGGGAGGGTATTGATTGAGAGGGTGAAGGCATGTACAGAGCATCAGATTGGGGAAGAGCAGTGTGGTTTCAGAAGTGGTAGAGGATGTGTGGATCAGGTTTTTGCTTTGAAGAATGTATGTGAGAAATACTTAGAAAAGCAAATGGATTTGTATGTAGCATTTATGGATCTGGAGAAGGCATATGATAGAGTTGATAGAGATGCTCTGTGGGAGGTATTATGAATATATGGTGTGAGAGGCAAGTTGTTAGAAGCAGTGAAAAGTTTTTATCGAGGATGTAAGGCATGTGTACGTGTAGGAAGAGAGGAAAGTGATTGGTTCTCAGTGAATGTAGGTTTGCGACAGGGGTGTGTGATGTCTTCATGGTTGTTTAATTTGTTTATGGATGGGGTTGTTAGGGAGGTAAATGCAAGAGTTTTGGAAAGAGGGGCAAGTATGAAGTCTGTTGGGGATGAGAGAGCTTGGGAAGTGAGTCAGTTGTTGTTCGCTGATGATACAGCGCTGGTGGCTGATTCATGTGAGAAACTGCAGAAGCTGGTGACTGAGTTTGGTAAAGTGTGTGAAAGAAGAAAGTTAAGAGTAAATATGAATAAGAGCAAGGTTATTAGGTACAGTAGGGTTGAGGGTCAAGTCAATCGGGAGGTAAGTTTGAATGGAGCAAAACTGGAGGAAGTAAAGTGTTTTAGATATCTGGGAGTGGATCTGGCAGCGGATGGAACCATGGAAGCGGAAGTGGATCATAGGGTGGGGGAGGGGGCGAAAATCCTGGGAGCCTTGAAGAATGTGTGGAAGTCGAAAACATTATCTCGGGAAGCAAAAATGTGTATGTTTGAAGGAATAGTGGTTCCAACAATGTTGTATGGTTGCGAGGCATGGGCTATGGATAGAGTTGTGCGCAGGAGGATGGATGTGCTGGAAATGAGATGTTTGAGGACAATGTGTGGTGTGAGGTGGTTTAATCGAGTAAGTAACGTAAGGGTAAGAGAGATGTGTGGAAATAAAAAGAGCGTGGTTAAGAGAGCAGAAGAGGGTGTTTTGAAATGGTTTGGGCACATGGAGAGAATGAGTGAGGAAAGATTGACCAAGAGGATATATGTGTCGGAGGTGGAGGGAACGAGAAGTGGGAGACCAGATTGGAGGTGGAAAGATGGAGTGAAAAAGATTTTGTGTGACCGAGGTTTGAACATGCAGGAGGGTGAAAGGAGGGCAAGGAATAGAGTGAATTGGATCGATGTGGTATACCGGGGTTGACGTGCTGTCAGTGGATTGAATCAGGGCATGTGAAGCGTCTGGGGTAAACCATGGAAAGCTGTGTAGGTATGTATATTTGCGTGTGTGGACTTATTTATATACATATGTATGGGGGTGGGTTGGGCCATTTCTTTCGTCTGTTTCCTTGCGCTACCTCGCAAACGCGGGAGACAGCGACAAAGCAAAAAGAAAAAAAAAAAATATTTATATATATATATATATATATATATATATATATATATATATATATATATATATATATATATATATATATATATATATATATATATATATATATTGATAGATAGATAGATAGATATATATATTTCTTTTTTATTTATTTATTTCATTTTGGTTTGTCGCTGTCTCCCGCGTTAGCGAGATAGCGTAAGGAAACAGACGAAAGAATGGCCCAACCCACCCACATACACAGGTATATACATACACGTCCACACACGAAAATATACATACCTATACATCTCAATGTACACATATATATACACACACAGAAATATACATACACATGTATATATTTTATACTTTCTGCCATTATTTATTCCCATCGCCACCTCGCCACACATGGAATAACAACCCCCTCCCCCCTCATGTGCGGGAGGTAGCGCTAGGCAAAGACAACAAAGGCCCCATTAGTTCACAATCAGTCTCTAGCTGTTGTAATAATACACTAAAACCACAGCTCCCTTTGCACATATAGGCCCCACAGAAATTTCCATGGTTTACCTCAAACGCTTCACATGCCTTGATTCAAACCATTGACAGCACGTCGACCCCAGTATACCAAATCATTCCAATTCACTCTATTCCTTGCACGCCTTTCACCCTCCTGCATGTTCAGGACCCAATCACTCAAAATCTTTTTCACTTCATCTTTCCACCTCTAATTTGGTCTCCCACTTCTCCTTGTTCCCTCCACCTCCGACACATATATCCTCTTGGTCAATCTTTCCTCACTCATTCTCTCCTTGTGCCCAAACCACTTCAAAACACCCTCTTCTGCTCTCTCAACCACGCTCTTTTTATTTCCACACATCTCTCTTTCCCTTACATTCCTTACTCGATCAAACTACCTCATACGACGCATTGTCCTCAAACATCTCATTTTCAGCACATCCACCCTCCTGCGCACAACTCTATCCATACATAACCCACGCCTCGCAACCATACAGCATTGTTGGAACCACTATTCCTTCAAACATACCCATTTTTCCTTTCGTAAATAATGTTCTCGACTTCCACATATTCTTCAAGGCTCCCTGAATTTTCGCCCCCTCCCCCACCCTATGATTCACTTCCGCTTCCATGCTTCCATTCGCTGCCAGATCCACTCCCAGATATCTAAAATACTTTACTTCCTCCAGTTTTTCTCCATTCAAACTTAGCTCCCAATTGACTTAACCCTCAAACCTACTGCACCT
>NC_092237.1:38855493-38876091 GCF_036320965.1 Panulirus ornatus
ATCCTAGCACTACCTCATGCGCGCGCAGGAGGAGAGGGTGTCATTTCATATGTGGTGGGGTGGCGGTGGGAATGGATGAAGGCAGCATGTATGAATATCTACGTGTGTATATATGTATATGTCTGTGTATGTATATGTATGTATACGTTGAAATGTATAGGTATGTATATGTGTGTGTGTGGGCGTTTATGTATATACATGTGTATGCAGGTTGGGCCATTCCCCATGGACTCGTAGGAACTTTTTTAAAGGGGAAGTAAATGTTTATAGTTGTGTGGGGGAGGGGGCGAAAATTCTGCGAATCTTGAAGAATGTTTGGAAGTCGAGAACATTATCTCAGAGCCAAAACATCCAGGTTCCTTTCCTAAAACATACTACCTATCTCACCTTTTTTCTCACCTTGGTTACATCCACACGCATTTAGACACCCCAACCTGAGCCTTCGAAGAGGATGAGAACTCCGCACGTGACTCCTTCTTCTGTTTCCCCTTTTAGAAAGTTAAAATACATGGTGAGGTGCCTGAGGATTGGCGGAATGCTTGCATAGTGCCATTGTACAAAGGCAAAGGGGATAAGGGTGAGTGATCAAATTACAGAGGTAGATGTTTTTGAGTACTCCTAGTAAATTATGTGGGAGGGTATTGATTGAGAGGGTGAAGGCATGTACAGAACATCAGATTGGGGAAGAGCAGTGTGGTTTCAGAAGTGGTAAGGGATGTGTGGATCAGGTGTTTGCTTTGAAGAAAGTATATGAGAAATAGTTAGAAAAACAAATGGATTTATATGAATCAGTTTTGGATCTGGAGAAGGCATATGATAGAGTTGATAAAGATGCTTTGTAGAAGGTATTAAGAACATATGGTGTGGGAAGCAAGTTGACAGAAGCAGTGAAATGTTGCTATCGAGGATGTAAGGCATGGGTACGAGTTTGCGGCAGGGATGCGTGAAGTCTCCATGGTTGTTTGATTTGTTTATAGATGGGGCTGTTAGGGAGGTGCATGCGAGAGTCTTAGAGAGGGGCAAATATGCAGACTGTTGTGAATGAGATAGCTTGGGAAGTGAGTCAGTTGTTTTTCGCTGATGATATAGCTATGGTGACTGATTCGGGTGAGAAACTGCAGAAGCTGGTGACGGAGCTTGGGAAATTGTGTGAAAGAAGAAAGCTGAGAGTAAATGTGAATAAGAGTAAAGTTATTAGGTACAGTAGGGTTGTGGGACAAGTCAATTTGGAGGTAAGTTTGAATTGAGAAAAATTGGAGGAAGTATAGTGCTTTAGATATCTGGGAGGGGAATTGGCAGCGGATGGAACCATGGAAGCGGAGGTGAGTTACAGGATGGAGGACGGGGCGAAAGTTCTGGGAGCGTTGAAAAATGTGTGGAAGGCGAGAAAATTGTCTCGGAAAGCAAAAATGGGTATGTTTGAAGGAGTAGTGGTTCCAACAATGTCATATGAATGCGAGGCGTGTGCTGTAGATAGGGTTGTGCGGAGAAGGGCGGATGTATTGGAAATAAGATTTTTGAGGACAGTATATGGTGTGAGGTGGTTTGATCGAGCAAGTAATGAAAGGGTTAGAGATGTGTGGTATTGAAAAGAGTGTGGTTGAGAGAGCAGAAGAGCGTGTATTGAAATGGTTTGGTCACACAGAGAGAAAGAATGAGGAAATATTGACAAATAGGATATATGTGTCAGAGGTGGAGAGAACGAGGAGAACTGGGAGACCAAATTAGAGGTGGAAGGACGGATTGAAATAGATTCTGACCGATCGGGGCCTAAACATGCAGGAGGGTGAAAGGTGCGCAAGAAATAGAGTGAATTGGAACGATGTGGTATACCAGGGTCGACGTGCAGTCAATGGATTGAACCAAAGCATTTGAAGCGTCTGGAGTAAACCATGGAAAGTTTTGTGGGGCTTCGATGTGGAAAGAGAGCTGTGGTTTCGGTGCATTATACATGATAGCTAGAGACTGAGAGAGAGCGAATGTGGTATTTGTTGTCTTTTCATGGCGCTACCTAGCGCGTATGCGGAGGGATGAGGGGTCTCATTCCATGTGTGGCGGGGTGGCGACGAGAATGAATGAAGCCAGCAAGTATGAATTATGTCCATGCGTATATATGTGTATGTCTGTGTATGTATATATATGTATACGTTGAAATGTATAGGTATGTATATGTGTATGTGTGGACGTGTAAGTATGTACATGGGTATGTGAGTGGGTTGGGCCATTCTCTCGTCTGTTTCCTTGCGCTACCTCGCGAACGCGGGAGACAGCGACAAAGTAATAAAAGAAAATATATATAAAGATACATATATATATATATATATATATATATATATATATATATATATATATATATATATATATATATATATATATATATATATATATATATTTTTTTTTTTTTTTTTTTTTTTTTTTCAAACTATTTGCCATTTCCCGTGTTAGCGAGGTAGCGTTAAGAACAGAGAACTGGGCCACTGAGGGAATATATATATATATATATATATATATATAGGGGATAGGGGAGAAAGAATACTTCCCACGTATTCCCTGCGTGTCGTAGAAGGCGACTAAAAGGGGAGGGAGCGGGGGGCTGGAAATCCTCCCCTCTCGTTTTTTTTTTTTTTTAATTTTCCAAAAGAAGGAACAGAGAATTGGGCCAGGTGAGGGTATTCCCTCAAAGGCCCAGTCATCTGTTCTTAACGCTACCTCGCTAATGCGGGAAATGGCGAATAGTTTGAAAAAAAAAAAAAATATATATATATAGCGGAAAACGGGAGCGGAAAGCTAGAAACCCTCCCCTCCTTGTATTCTAGCTTTCTAAACGGGGAAACAGAAGAAAGAGTCACGCAGGGAGTGCTCATCCTCTTCGAAGGCCCAGATTGGGACGTCTAAATGTGTGTGGATGAAACCAAGATGAGAAAAAAGGTGATGTATGTTTGATGAAAGGAACCTGGATGTTGTGGCTCTGAGTGAAACGAAGCTCAAGGGTAAAGGGGAAGAGTGGTTTGGAAATGTCTTGGGAGTAAATTCAGGTGTTAGTGAGAGGACAAGGGCAAGGGAAGGAGTAACACTACTCCTGAAACACTAGTGGTGGGCATATGAGATAGAGTGTAAGAAAGTAAACTCCAGACTGATATGGGTAAAACTGAAAGT
Source organism: Panulirus ornatus (assembly GCF_036320965.1). Classification (NCBI taxonomy): domain Eukaryota; kingdom Metazoa; phylum Arthropoda; class Malacostraca; order Decapoda; family Palinuridae; genus Panulirus; species Panulirus ornatus. The sequence goes on from NC_092237.1 coordinate 38,858,650, forward strand.
GGATGGAGAGAGATGGGTGGCTATTTGGGCATATGCACCTGGCCATGAGTAGAAAGAATTTGAGAAGCAAATGTTTTGGGAGCAACTCAGCGAGTGTGTTGGTAGATTTGATGCACGAGACCGGGTTATAGTGATGGGTGATTTAAATGCAAAGTTGCGTTATATGGCAGTTGAGGGAACAATTGGTTTTATAGGGTGTTCAGTGTTGTAAATGGAAAATGTGAAGAGCTTGTAGATTTATTTGCTGAAAAAGGACTGGTGATTGGGAATATCTGGTTCAAAAAGAGAGATATACATAAGTATACATATGTAAGTAGGAGAGATGGCCAGACAGCGTTATTGGATTACGTGTTACTTGATAGGCGCGCAAAATAGACTTTTGTATGTTAATGTGCTGAGAGGTGTAACTCGAGGGATGTCTGATCATTATCTTGTGGAGGCGAAGGTGAACATTTGTAGAGGTTTTCAGAAAAGAAGAGAGAATGTTGGGGTGAAGAGAGTGGTGAGAGTAAGTGAGCTTAGGAAAGAGACATGTGTGAGGAAGCACCGGGAGAGACTGAGTACAGAATGGAAAAGGTGAGATCAAAGGAGGTAAGGGGAGTGGCGAAGGAATGGGATGTATTTCGGGAAGCAGTGATGGCTTGCGCAAAAGATGCTTATGGCATGAGAAGCGTGGGAGGTGGGCAGATTAGAAAGGGTAGTGAGTGGTGGGATGAAAAAGTAGGATTATTAATGAAAGAGAAGAGAGAGGCATTTGGTAGATTTCTACAGGGAAATAATGCAAGTAAGTGGGAGATTTATAAAAGAAAGAGGAAGGAGGACAAGAGAAAGGTGCAAGAGGTGAAAATTAAGGAAGGGGCTAATAGGGATGTGATGACAAGTAGTTGTGATATGAGATGGATATGGGGTGAATATTTTGAAGGTTTGCTAAATATGTTTGATGATAAAGTTGCAAATAGTGGGTGTGTTTGGTCGAGGTGGTGTGCAAAGTGATAAGGTTAGGGAGAAGGATTTGGTAAACAGAGAAGAGGTAGTAAAAGCTCTGCGGAAGATGGTATTGCAGTGGAATTTATCAAAAAAAAGGGGGTGACTGTATTGTTGATTAGTTAGTAAGGTTATCTAATGTATATATGACTCATGGTGAGGTGCCTGAGGACTGGCGGAATGCTTGCATAGTGCCATTGTACAAAGGCAAAGAGGATAAGAGTGAGTGTTCGAATTACCGAGGTATAAGTTTGTTGAGTATTCCTGTGAAATTTTATATGGGAGGATATTGATTTGAGAGGGTGAAGGCATGTACAGAGAATGAAATTGGGTAAGAGCAGTGTCGTTTCGGAAGTGGTAGAGGATGTGTGGATCCGCTGTTTGCTTTGAAAAATGTATGTGAGAAATACTTAGAAAAGCAAATGGATTTGTTTGTAGCATTTATGGATCTGGAGAAGGCAAGTGATAGAGTTGATAACGATGCTCTGTGGAAGGCATTAAGAATATATGATGTGGGAGGTAAGTTGTCAGAAGCAGTGAAAAGTTTTTATCGAGGTTGTAAGGTATGTGTACGTGTAGGAATAGAGGAAAGCGATTGGTTCTCAGTGAATGTTGGTTTGCGGCAGGGGGTGCATGATGTCTCCATGGTTGTTTAATTTGTTTATGGATGGGGTTGTTAGGGAGGTGAATGCAAAAGTTTTGGAAAGAGGGGCAAGTATGCAGTCTGTTATGGATGAGAAAGCTTGGGAGGTGAGTCAGTTGTTGTTCGCTGATGATACAGCTTTGGTGGCTGATTCGGGTGAGAAATTGCAGAAGCTGGTGACTGAATTTGTTAAAGTGTGTGAAAGAAGAAAGCTGAGAAAAAATGTGAATAAGTGCAAGGTCGTTAGGTACAGTAGGGGTTAGGGACAAGTCAATTGGAAGGTAAGTTTGAATGGGGAAAAACTGGAGGAATTGAAGTGTTTTAGATATCTGTTAGTGGATTTGTCAGCGGATGGAACCATGGAAGTGAATCATAGGGTTGGGGAGGGGGTAAAAGTTTTGGGAGCATTGAAGAATGTGTGGAAGTCGAGAACGTTATCTTGGAAAGCAAAAATGGGTATGTTTCAAGGAATAGTGGTTCCAACAATGTTATATGGATGCAAGGCGTGGGCTATGGATAGAGTTGTGCGGAGGAGGGTGGCTGTGCTGGAAATGAGATGTTTGAGGACATTATGTGGTGTGAGGTGGTTTGATCGAGTAAGTAATGAAAGGGTAAGAGAGATGTGTGGTAATTAAAAGATTGTGCTTGAGAGAGAAGAAGAGGGTGTTTTGAAATGGTTTAGTCACATGAGAGAATGAGTGAGGAAAGATTGACAAAGAGGATATATGTGTCAAAGGTGGAGGGAACGAGAAGTGAGAGACGATTTTGAGTGATCGGGGCCTCAACATGCAGGAGGGTGAAAGGCGTGCAAGGAATGGAGTGAATTGGAACTATGGGGTATACTGGGGTCGACCAGCTGTCAATGGATTGAACCAGGGCATGTGAAGCATCTGGGGTCAACCACTGAACGTTCTGTGGGGCCTGGATGTGGAAAAGGAGCTGTGGTTTCAGCGCATTATTACATGACAGCTAAAGACTGCATGTGAACGAATGTGGCCTTCGTTGTCTTTTCTAGCGCTACCTCGTGCACATCCAGGGGGGAGGGAGTTGTTATTTCATGTTATTTCATTGGGATAATCTGGTTTAAAAAGAGAGAGATGTACATAAGTATACGTATGTAAGTAGGAGATATGACCAGAGAGCGTTATTGGATTACGTGTTAATTAATATGCGCGCGAAAGAGAGGCTTTTGGATGTTAATGTGCTGAGAGGTGTAACTCGAGGGATGTCTCATCATTATCTTGTAGAGGTTAAGGTGAAGATATGTAAAGGTTTTCAGAAAAGAATAGAAAATGTTGGGGTGAAAAGAGTGGTGTGAGTAAGTGAGCTTGGGAAGGAGTTTTGTGTGAGGAAGTACCAGGAGAGACTGAGTACAGAATGGAAAGAGGTGTGAACAAAGGACGTAAGGGGATTAGGGGAGGAATGGGATGCATTTAGGGAAGCAGTGATGGCTTGCGCAAAAGATGCTTATGGCATGAGAATCATGGGAAGTGGGCAGATTAAAAAAGGTAGTGAGTGGTGGGATGAAGAAGTAAGAATTTTAGTGAAAGAGAAGAGCTGGGCATTTGGACGATTTTTTCTGGGAAATAATGCGAATGACTGGGATATGTATGAAAGAAAGAAGCAGGAGGTCAAGAGGTAGGTGCAAGAGGTGAAAAAGAGGGCAAATGAGAGATGGGGTGAGAGAGAATCATTAAATTTTAGGGAGAATAAAAAGAGGTTTTGGGAGGAGGTAAATAAGAACGTAAGACGAGGGAACAAATGGGAACTTCAGTGAAGGGGGCTAATGGGGAGATGATAACAAGTAGTGGTGATGTGAGAAGGAGATGGAATGAGTATTTTGAAGGTTTGCTGAATGTGTTTGATCATAGAGTGGCAGATATAGGGTGTTTTGGTCGAGGTGGTGTGCAAAGTGAGAGGGTTAGGGAAAATGATTTGGTAAACAGAGAAGAGGTACTAAAAGCATTGCGGAAGATGAAAGCCAGCAAGGCAGCGGGTTTGGATGGTATTGCAGCGGAGTTTATTAAATAAGGAGGTGACTTTACAGTTGGCTGGTTGGTAAGGTTATTTAATTTATGTATGACTCATGGTGAGGTGCCTGAGGATTGGTGGAATGCTTGCATAGTGCCATTGTACAAAGGCAAACGGGATAAAAGTGCGTTCTCAAATTACAGACGTATAAGTTTGTTAAGTATTCCTGGGAAATTATATAGGAGGGTATTGATTGAGAGGGTGAAAGCATGTAAATAGCATCAGATTGGGGAAAAGAAGTGTGGTTTCAGAAGTGGTAGAAGATGTGTGGATCAGGTGTTTGCTTTGAAGAATGTATGTGAGAAATACTTAGAAAAGCAAATGGATTTGTATGTAGCATTTATGGATCTGGAGAAGGCATATGATAGAGTTGATTGAGATGCTCTGTGGAAGGTATTAAAGATATTTGGTGTGGGAGGCAAGTTGTTGGAAGCAGAGAAACGTTTTTATCCAGAATGTAAGGCATGCGTACGTGTAGGAAGAGTGGAAATTGATTGGTTTTCAGTGAATATAGGTTTGCGTCAGGGTGTGTGATGTCTCCTTGGTTGTTTGATTTGTTTATGGATGGGGTTGCTAGGGATGTGAATGGAAGAGTTTTGGAAAGAGCGGCAATTATGCAGTCTTTTGTAGATGAGAGAGCTTGGGAAGTGAGTCAGTTGTTGTTCTTTGATGATTCAGCGTTGATGGCTGATTCTTGTGAGAAACTGCAGAAGCTGGTGACTGGGTTTGGTAAAGTGTGTGAAAGAAGAAAGCTGAGAGTAAATGTGAATAAGAGTAAGGCTATTAGGTACAGTAGCGTTGAGGGTCAAGTTGATTGGGAGGTAAATTTGAATCGAGAAAAACTGGAGGAAGTGGGGTGTTTTAGATACGTGGGAGTGGATGTTGCAGCGGGTGGAGCCATGGAAGCGGAAGTGAATCATAGGGTGGGGGAGGTGACGAAAATTCTGGGAGCCTTGAAGAATGTGTGAAAGTCGTGATCATTATCTTGGAAAGCAAAAATGGGTATGTTTGAAGGAACAGTTGTTCCAACGATGTTATATGGTTGCGAGGCGTGGGCTGTGGATAGAGTTGTGCGCAGGAGGGTGGATTTGCTGGAGATGAGATGTGTTGTAAAAGAGATGTGTGGTAATAAAGAGAGTGTGGTTGAGAGAGCAGAGTAGGTTGTTTTGAAATGGTTTGGTCACATGGAGAGAATGAGTAAGGAAAGATTGACCAAGAGGATAATGTGTCATAGGTGGAGGGAACGAGGAGAAGTGGGAGACCAAATTGGAAGTGGAAAGATGGAATGAAAAGATTTTGAGTGATCGGGGCCTGAACATGCAGGAGGGTGAAAGGCATGCAAGGAATAGAGTGGATTGGAACGATGTGGTTTACTGGGGTCGACGTGCTGTCAATGGATTGAACCAGGCATGTGAAGCATCTGGGGTAAACCATGGAAAGTTCTGTGGGGCCTGGATGTGGAAAGGGAGCTATGGTTTCAGTGCATTATTACATGACAGCTAGAGGCTGAGTGTGAACGAATGTGGCCTTTGTTGTCCTTTCTTAGCGCTATCTCGCACACATGAGGAGGTAGTTGGTTGTTATTTTATGTGTGGGGAGGTGGCAATGGGAATGAATAAAGGCAGACAGTATGAATTATGTACATTTGTATATATGTATATGTCTGTGTTTATATATATATATATATATATATATATATATATATATATATATATATATATATATATATATATATATATATATATATATATATATATATATATATATATATATATATATATATATATATATATATATATATATATATATATATATATATATGTATATATATATATATATGAATATATTTTTTTTTTTTTGCTTTGTCGCTGTCTCCCGTGTTTGCGAGGTAGCGCAAGGAAACAGACGAAAGAAATGGCTCAACCCACCCCCATACACATGTATATACATACGTCCACACACGCAAATATACATACCTACACAGCTTTCCATGGTTTACCCCAGACGCTTCACATGCCCTGATTCAATCCACTGACAGCACGTCAACCCCGGTATACCACATCGATCCAATTCACTCTATTCCTTGCCCTCCTTTCACCCTCTTGCATGTTCAGGCCCCGAACACACAAAATCTTTTTCACTCCATCTTTCCACCTCCAATTTGGTCTCCCACTTCTCCTCGTTACCTACACCTCCGACACATATATCCTCTTGGTCAATCTTTCCTAACTCATTCTCTCCATGTGCCCAAACCATTTCAAAACACCCTCTTTTGCTCTCTCAAGCACGCTCTTATTATTTCCACACGTCTCTCTTACCCTTACGTTACTTACTCAATCAAACCACCTCACACCACACATTGTCCTCAAACATGTCATTTCCAGCACATCCATCCTCCTGCGCACAACTCTATCCATAGCCCACGCCTCGCAACCATACAATATTGTTGGAACCACTATTCCTTCAAGCATACCCATTTTTGCTTTCCGAGATAATGTTCTCGACTTCCACACATTCTTCAAGTCTCCCAGGATTTTCGCCCCCTCCCCCACCCTATGATCCACTTCCGCTTCCATGGTTCGATCCGCTGCCAGATCCACTCCCAGATATCTAAAACACTTTACATCCTCCAGTTTTTCTCCATTTAAACTTACCTCCCAATTGACTTGACCCTCAACCCTACTGTACCTAATAACCTTGCTCTTATTCACATTTACTCTTAACTTTCTTCTTTCACACACTTTACCAAACTCAGTCACCAGCCTCTGCAGTTTCTCACATGAATCAGCCACCAGCGCTGTATCATCAGCGAACAACAACTGACTCACTTCCCAAGACGATATATATATATATATATATATATATATATATATATATATATATATATATATATATATATATATATACATATATATATATATATATATATATATATATATATATATATATGTACAGAGCATCAGATTGGGGAAGAGCAGTGTGGTTTCAGAAGTGGTAGAGGATGTGTGGATCAGGTGTTTGCCTTGAAGAATGTATGTGAGAAATACTTAGAAAAGCAAATGGATTTGTATGTAGCATTTATGGATCTGGAGAAGGCATATGATAGAGTTGATAGAGATGCTCTGTGGAAGGTATTAAGAATATATGGTGTGGGAGGCAAGTTGTTAGAAGCAGTGAAAAGTTTTTATCGAGGATGTAAGGCATGTGTACGTGTAGGAAGAGAGGAAAGTGATTGGTTCTCAGTGAATGTAGGTTTGCGGCAGGGGTGTGTGATGTCTCCATGGTTGTTTAATTTGTTTATGGATGGGGTTGTTAGGGAGGTAAATGCAGGAGTTTTGGAAAGAGGGGCAAGTATGAAGTCTGTTGGGGATGAGAGAGCTTGGGAAGTGAGTCAGTTGTTGTTCGCTGATGATACAGCGCTGGTGGCTGATTCATGTGAGAAACTGCAGAAGCTGGTGACTGAGTTTGGTAAAGTGTGAGGAAGAAGAAAGTTAAGAGTAAATGTGAATAAGAGCAAGGTTATTAGGTACAGTAGGGTTGAGGGTCAAGTCAATTGGGAGGTGAGTTTGAATGGAGAAAAACTGGAGGAAGTGAAGTGTTTTAGATATCTGGGAGTGGATCTGGCAGCGGATGGAACCATGGAAGCGGAAGTGGATCATAGGGTGGGGGAGGGGGCGAAAATTCTGGGGGCCTTGAAGAATGTGTGGAAGTCGAGAACATTATCTCGGAAAGCAAAAATGGGTATGTTTGAAGGAATAGTGGTTCCAACAATGTTGTATGGTTGCGAGGCGTGGGCTATGGATAGAGTTGTGCGCAGGAGGATGGATGTGCTGGAAATGAGATGTTTGAGGACAATGTGTGGTGTGAGGTGGTTTGATCGAGTGAGTAACGTAAGGGTAAGAGAAATGTGTGGAAATAAAAAGAGCGTGGTTGAGAGAGCAGAGGAGGGTGTTTTGAAGTGGTTTGGGCACATGGAGAGAATGAGTGAGGAAAGATTGACCAAGAGGATATATGTGTCGGAGGTGGAGGGAACGAGGAGAAGAGGGAGACCAAATTTTAGGTGGAAAGATGGAGTGAAAAGGATTTTGTGTGATCGGGGCCTGAACATGCAGGAGGGTGAAAGGAGGGCAAGGAATAGAGTGAATTGGAGCGATGTGGTATACCGGGGTTGACGTGCTGTCAGTGGATTGAATCAGGGCATGTGAAGCGTCTGGGGAAAATCATGGAAGGCTGTGTAGGTATGTATATTTGCGTGTGTGGACGTATGTATATACATGTGTATGGGGGGGGGGGGGTTGGGCCATTTCTTTCGTCTGTTTCCTTGCGCTACCTCGCAAACGCGGGAGACAGCGACAAAGTATAAAAAAAAAAAAAATATATATATATATATATATATATAAATATATATATATATATATATATATATATATATATATATATATATATGTATATATATATATATATGTATATATTTTTTTTTTTTTTTTGCTTTGTCGCTGTCTCCCGTGTTTGCGAGGTAGCGCAAGGAAACAGACGAAAGAAATAGCTCAACAACTGACTCACTTCCCAAGACGATATATATATATATATATATATATATATATATATATATATATATATATATATATATATATATATATATATATATATATATATATATATATATATATATATATATTATCCCTGGGGATAGGGGCGAAAGAATACTTCCCACGTATTCCCTGCGTGTCGTAGAAGGCGACTAAAAGGGAAGGGAGCGGGGGGCTGGAAATCCTCCCCTCTCATTTTTTTTTTTTTTTTTCTTTTCCAAAAGAGGGAACAGAGAGGGGGGTCAGGTGGGGATGCTCCCTCGGAGGCCCAGTCCTCTGTTCTTATCGCTACCTCGCTATCGCGGGAAGTGGCGAATAGTATGAAAAAAAAAAAAAAAAAATATATATATATATATATATATATATATATATATATATATATATATGTATATATATGTATATATATATATATATATATATATATATATATATATATATATATATATATATATATATATACATATACGTATTCCCTGCGTGTAGTAGAAGGCGACTAAAAGGAGAGGGAGCGGGGGGCTGGAAATCCTTCCCTCTCATTTTTTTTTTAATTTTCCAAAAGAAGTAACAGAGAAGGGGGCCAGGTGAGGATATTCCCTCAAAGGCCCAGTTCTCTGTTCTTAACGCTACCTCGCTAACGCGGGAAATGGTGAATAGTTTGAAAGACAGATATATATATATATATATATATATATATATATATATATATATATATATATATATATATATATATATATATATATATATATATTTCTTTTCTTTCAAACTATTCGCCATTTACCGCATTAGCGAGGTAGCGTTAAGAACAGAGGACTGAGCCTTTGAGGGACTACCCTCACCTGGCCCAATTCTCTGTTCCTTCTCTTGGAAAATTAAAAAGAAAAAACGAAAGGGGAGGATTTCCAGCCCCCCGCTCCCTTCCCTTTTAGTCGCCTTCTACGACACGCAGGGAATACGTGGGAAGTATTCTTTCGCCCCTATCCCCAGGGATAATATGTATATATATTTATATATATATATATATATATATATATATATATATATATATATATATATATATATATATATGTATATATTTTTTTTTTTTTTTTGCTTTGTCGCTGTCTCCCGTGTTTGCGAGGTAGCGCAAGGAAACAGACGAAAGAAATGGCTCAACAACTGACTCACTTCCCAAGACGATATATATATATATATATATATATATATATATATATATATATATATATATATATATATATATATATATATATATATATATATATATATATATATATATATATATATATTATCCCTGGGGATAGGGGCGAAAGAATACTTCCCACGTATTCCCTGCGTGTCGTAGAAGGCGACTAAAAGGGAAGGGAGCGGGGGGCTGGAAATCCTCCCCTCTCATTTTTTTTTTTTTTTTTCTTTTCCAAAAGAGGGAACAGAGAGGGGGGTCAGGTGGGGATGCTCCCTCGGAGGCCCAGTCCTCTGTTCTTATCGCTACCTCGCTATCGCGGGAAGTGGCGAATAGTATGAAAAAAAAAAAAAAAAAAAATATATATATATATATATATATATATATATATATATATATATATATATGTATATATATATATATATATATATATATATATATATATATATATATATATATATGTATATATATATATATATATATATATATATATATATATATATATATATATATACATATACGTATTCCCTGCGTGTAGTAGAAGGCGACTAAAAGGAGACGGAGCGGGGGGTGGAAATCCCTCCCTCTCATTTTTTTTTTAATTTTCCAAAAGAAGTAACAGAGAAGGGGGCCAGGTGAGGATATTCCCTCAAAGGCCCAGTTCTCTGTTCTTAACGCTACCTCGCTAACGCGGGAAATGGTGAATATTTTGAAAGACAGATATATATATATATATATATATATATATATATATATATATATATATATATATATATATATATATATATTTCTTTTCTTTCAAACTATTCGCCATTTCCCGCATTAGCGAGGTAGCGTTAAGAACAGAGGACTGAGCCTTTGAGGGACTACCCTCACCTGGCCCAATTCTCTGTTCCTTCTTTTGGAAAATTAAAAAAAAAAAACGAAAGGGGAGGATTTCCAGCCCCCCGCTCCCTTCCCTTTTAGTCGCCTTCTACGACACGCAGGGAATACGTGGGAAGTATTCTTTCGCCCCTATCCCCAGGGATAATATATATATATATATATATATATATATATATATATATATATATATATATATATATATATATATATATATATATATATATGTATATATATATATATATATATATATGTATATATTTTTTTTTTTTTTTTGCTTTGTCGCTGTCTCCCGTGTTTGCGAGGTAGCGCAAGGAAACAGACGAAAGAAATGGCTCAACAACTGACTCACTTCCCAAGACGATATATATATATATATATATATATATATATATATATATATATATATATATATATATATATATTATCCCTGGGGATAGGGGCGAAAGAATACTTCCCACGTATTCCCTGCGTGTCGTAGAAGGCGACTAAAAGGGAAGGGAGCGGGGGGCTGGAAATCCTCCCCTCTCATTTTTTTTTTTTTTTTTTCTTTTCCAAAAGAGGGAACAGAGAGGGGGGTCAGTTGGGGATGCTCCCTCGGAGGCCCAGTCCTCTGTTCTTATCGCTACCTCGCTATCGCGGGAAGTGGCGAATAGTATGAAAAAAAAAAAAAAAAATATATATATATATATATATATATATATATATATATATATATATATATATATATATATATATATATATATATATATATATATATATATATATATATATATATATATATGTATATATATATATATATATATATATATATATATATATATATATATATATATATATATATATATATATATATATATATATATATATATATATATATATATATATATATACATATACGTATTCCCTGCGTGTAGTAGAAGGCGACTAAAAGGAGAGGGAGCGGGGGTGGAAATCCTTCCCTCTCATTTTTTTTTTAATTTTCCAAAAGAAGTAACAGAGAAGGGGGCCAGGTGAGGATATTCCCTCAAAGGCCCAGTTCTCTGTTCTTAACGCTACCCTCGCTAACGCGGGAAATGGTGAATATTTTGAAAGACAGATATATATATATATATATATATATATATATATATATATATATATATATATATATATATATATATATATATATATATATATATATATATATTTCTTTTCTTTCAAAGTATTCGCCATTTCCCGCATTAGCGAGGTAGCGTTAAGAACAGAGGACTGAGCCTTTGAGGGACTACCCTCACCTGGCCAAATTCTCTGTTCCTTCTTTTGGAAAATTAAAAAAAAAAAACGAAAGGGGAGGATTTCCAGCCCCCCGCTCCCTTCCCTTTTAGTCGCCTTCTACGACACGCAGGGAATACGTAGGAAGTATTCTTGCTCCCCTATCCCCAGGGATATATATATATATATATATATATACTCTTCTGCTAAAGTAGTTGGATTCATTTGGAAATAAAACCGATGTATCTTTCGTACACCGCACGTATTAGTGAGTGACCAGGATTTTCAGTAGCCATCTTGTGTTGCTTACCACACATAGCTGTAATGAGACCCCACCTATGAACTAGTCTCCCTCCTACATTTCTGTGTACTTTAAAGTGATACTTTTCGCTAATGAGGGACACTGACATGTTTCATAGACATCTTTGTGACCATCGGTTCATCGCATTAGCTCGTATGCTTATATGTGGCCAGTCTTCACGGTAGAAATATGCCGCTTATGTTCACCACCGCTGGTGTGTGTGGTGTCGTTTAGGGTAGTCAGTGGTTAAAGGGCTGGAATTGACCGATCATATATAGGAAGACACGCCTGTTACTTTTAGAGTTGTGGAAATAGAGCTTACTAGAGAGATTTTACTTCATCCGTTCTGCCTAGAAGGGTACCTGGTATTAAGCAGATAGAGAGAGAGAGAGAGAGAGAGAGAGAGAGAGAGAGAGAGAGAGAGAGAGAGAGAGAGAGAGAGAGAGAGAGAGAGAGAGAGAGAGAGAGAGAGAGAGAGAGAGAGAGAGAGAGAGAGAGAGAGAGAGAGAGAGAGAAGGCAAATGATGCAACCCTGACGGTATGTGTAGAATGTAAAAACCTTTAGCAGTACGGAACTAACAGACCAACCAATTTAAGGCAAATGAAGTATCAGATAATATTTTTCAGAATGCGAAGAGTGGAATCTACCAGGAAGTGTGGCACCTTTTCAGCCACAACGACCCGGACCAGAGCTTCCTGCCAGGTGTATATTCTGGTTTTGAAATGGTAAGTCTGTGGTGTAGGGTGACCAGGTGCTCAGGTGTCCATTAATGTAAATTTTCTTTGAACTTCTGACCATTAATAGAACATTGCTTTACAATTTATGGGAACCTTGAACATCATTGTCTGGGCGCAATTTACAAGGATTGCATTACTGTTGTTTGTTTGTGTGTGTGTGTGTGTGTGTGTGTGTGTGTGTGTGTGTGTGTGTGTGTGTGTGTGTGTGTGTGTGTGCGTGAGTGTGTGTGTGTGTGTGTGTGTGTGTGTGTGTGTGTGTGTGTGTGTGTGTGTGTGTGTGTGTGTGTGTGTGTGTGTGTGTGTGTGTGTGTGTGTGTGTGTGTCTGAAACTTTGATATTCTCTGTTTGTTCAGCGGTGACGAAATGGAAGCACTTGCACTTGGTCTGCAACCTCAATGTGGCCTGCTATACCCTGCCTCTACCTGTGAAGTGACCACTAGCTTCCTACTGTGGTATGGTCCCTATCTTCCTTGTTTCCCAGAGAGAGAGAGAGAGAGAGAGAGAGAGAGAGAGAGAGAGAGAGAGAGAGAGAGAGAGAGAGAGAGAGAGAGAGAGAGAGAGAGAGAGAGAGAGAGAGAGAGAGAGAGAGAGAGAGAGAGAGAGAGGTTTTCAACATAGGTAATTAATGCTACAGCTACTGACCTCTCTTGCCAGGTCCAGAAGCAGAGGTATGTGTTCATCGTTTCCCGGCTGATCTCTGAGCTGAGGGCTACCAGAAGAGGGCGGGACAAGTTCCATATCGGTCGAGAGGACTTCCTTCCTCAGATTATTGGGATCGTCTGCAACACCGGTTCACCCGTCAAGGATGCGTTTAACATGATGTGAGTACTGCCTGGGTCCTCAGTGTATTTGAGATGAGCGAGGTGTTATAGCCTCTCTAACTCAGATTCTTTGAAATCAAAGAACTTGGTGTAACTGGACATCACTCCTATACATCTGACTGCTCAGTAAACTGAACTTCACTCCTGCATTCCTGACCTCCGTTTTCTGGGAGTGCGTTTAAACTCACACATTTTCTTTTATTTTTGAAGGGAAATATATCTTTTGTATTACAATCTGCACGTTTTTGAATCATATATAATCAATTTCAATTCTTATGCTGGCACAGTCAAATTTGTGTCTACTGTAACTGCTTCAAAAGACAAATTACAATGTTTACTTTCATAAGAAATTCAGAGACGCCTTCTTACATATCATAAGTCACTGCTGACGTTAATAGATGCACGTCATACAGTGGTCTGTCTTCTCAGTGTCCGTTCTCTACATCATCAGTGTACACATTATGAAACGATTCTGGCATTTTATGTTTCTTATATGTATTCTGTAGTTTCAGCATAAATACTTTACATACTGCATTTTTGTTTTTTGTTTTATCTTTGAGGTCGATGGTAGCACGGATGAAGGTACTTCACAAAAACAAATGAATATTCTACTAATTTGTAGAAAATTCATCTGTACTAGAAGCATTTTGTGTTTAGGGGTGGAAGTGCAAATGGACAAGTGAGCATGTGTGCAGGCGAAGATTTTGTTAAAGCTTATCTTAGAGTGGCGTCCTCCATTGACTGAAACTGTGTGCAATATGAGGTTATGTGGGTTTGCTAAATCCAATGTACAGATAAATAGTCATAAAAAATATATATCTAAGGGACATAGATATGATTTTTTTCTGTAATCATTCACATATTGTAATGTGTACTTTGAGAATTAGATCTGACTAAATTTGAAATATAGAATTAGAAAAGTAGACGCAACAAACAACGAGCACTAGGTCACAGTGTGATAAAAGCGTGTAAGTGAAATGGGCTCTAAGGAATGATCAGTGAGACAGACACGAGATACTGTTGGGTCAAACAATGTGTGTCAAACAAATGTTGTTGTTGACATCTGTTTGTTGAAAATCTGTGTGAATCTTATTACTGAGCACAGGAGAAAGATAGGTTCAATGATATATATATATATATATATATTGTGTATATATATATATATATATATATATATATATATATATATATATATATATATATATATATATATATATATATATATATATATATATATATATATATATATATATATATATATATATATATATATATATATATATATATATTTTTTTTTTTTTTTTTTTTTATACTTTGTCGCTGTCTCCCGCGTTTGCGAGGTAGCGCAAGGAAACAGACGAAAGAAATGGCCCAACCCCCCCCCCCCATACACATGTACATACACACGTCCACACACGCAAATATACATACCTACACAGCTTTCCATGGTTTACCCCATATATATATATATATATATATATATATATATATATATATATATATATATATATATATATATATATATATATATATATATATATATATATATATATGTATATTTCATTTTTAGTTTTATTATACTCTGTCGCTGTCTCCCGCGTTAGCGAGGTGGTGCAATGAAACAGACAAAAGAATGGCTCAACCCACCACCATACACATATATATACATACACGACCACACATGCACATATATATATATCTATACATCTCAATGTATACATATATATACACGCAAACACATATACATATATATACACACAAACACATATACATATTATACACATGTACATAATTCATACTGTCTGCCATTATTCATTCTCGTCGCCTCCCCGCCAAACATGAAATAACAACCCCCTCCCCCCGCATATGCGCGAGGTAGCACTAGGAAAAGACATCAAAGGCAACAATCGTTCACACTCAGTCTCTAGCTGTCATGTATAATGCACCGAAACCACAGCTCTCTTTCCACATCCAGGCACCACACAACTTTCCATGGTTTACCCCAGACGTTTCACATGCCCTGGTTCAATCAATTGACAGCAAGTCGACCTCGGTATACCACATCGCTCAAAGTCATTCTATTCCTTGCACGCCTTTCACCCTCCTGCATGTTCTGGCCCCAATCACTCAAAATCTTTTTCACTTCATTTTTTCGCCTCCAGTTTGGTCTCCCACTTCTCGTTCGAACCACCTCTGACACATATATACTCTTGGTCAATCTTTCCTCACTCATTCTCTCCATTTCAAAACTCCCTTTTCTGCTCTCTCAACCAAACTCTTTTTATTACCACACATATCTCTTACCCTATTATTACTTAATCAAACAAACTTACACCACATAATGTTCCCAAACATCTCATTTCCAGCACATCCACCCACCTCCGCACAACTCTATCTATAGCCCACGACTCGCAACCATATAACATTGTCGGAACCACTATTCCTTCAAACATACCCATTTTTCCTTTCCGAGATAATGTTTTCGACTTTCACACATTCTTCAACGTTCGCAGAATTTTCACCCCCTCCCCCACCCTATGATTCACTTCCATCCGTTGCCAAAGCCACTCCGAAATATCTAAAACACTTCACTTCCTTCAGTTTTTCTCCATTCAAACTTACCTCCCAATCGACTTGCTCCTCAACCCTACTGTACCTAATAACCTTGCTCTTATTCAAGTTTACTCTCAGCTTTCTTATTTCACAAACTCTACCAAACTCAGTCACCAGCTTCTGCAGTTTCTCACATGAATCAGCCACCGTCGCTGTATCATCAGCGAATAACTGACTCACTTCCCAAGCTCTCTCATCCACAACAGACTGCATACTTGCCCCTCTTTCCAAAACTTTTGCATTAACCTCCCAACAACCACATCCATAAACAAATTAATTAACCATGGAGACATCACACACCCCTGCCGCAAACCAACATTCACTGAAAACCAATCACTTTCCTCTCTTCCTACACCTACACCTGCCTTACATCCTTGATAAAAACTTTTCACCGCTTCTAACAACTTGCCTCCCACACCATATATTTTTAATACCTTCCACAGAGCATATCTATCAACTCTTTCATGCGCCTTCTCCAGATCCATAAATGCTACATACAAATCCTTTTGCTTTTCTAAGTATTTCTCACATACATTCTTCAAAGCAAACACCTAATCCACACATCCTTTACCACTTCTGAAACCGCACTGCTCTTCCCCTATCTGATGCTCGGTACATGCCTTCTCCCTCTCAATTAATAACCTCCCATATAATTTCCCAGGAATACTCAACAAACTTATACCTCATTAACTTGAGCACTCACTCTTATCCCCTTTGCCTTTGTACAATAGCACAATGCAAGCATTTCGCCAATCCTCAGGCACCTCACCATGAGTCATACATACATTAAATAACAATACCAATCAGTCAACAATACAGTCATTCCCCTTTTTTTCTATAAATTCTACTGCAATACCATCAAAACCCGCTGCCTTGTCGGCTTTCATCTTCCGCAAAACTTTTACTACCTCTTCTCTGTTTACCAAATCACTCTTCCTAACCCTCTCACTATGCACACCACCTCGACTAAAGCACCATATATCTGCCACTCAATCATCAAACACATTCAACAAACCTTCAAAATACTCACTCCATCTCTTTCTTACATCACCAATACTTGTTATTACCTCCCGATCAGCCCCCTTTAACGAAGTTCCCATTTGTTCTCTTGTCTTGCGCACTTTATCTACCTCCTTGCAAAACATCTTTTTATTCTCCCTATTCTCCCTTGCCCTCTTTTTCAACTATTGCACCTTTCTTTTATACATTTCCTAGTCATTTGCATTATTTCCCTGCAAAAATTGTCCAAATGCCTCTCTATTCTCGTTTACTAACAATCTTACTTCATCCCAACACTCACTATCCTTTCTAATCTAACCACCTCCCACTCTTTTCATGCCTGAAGTATCTTTTGCGCAAGACATCACAGCATCCCTAAATACATCCAATTCCTCCCCCGCTCCCCTTAC
>NC_092237.1:38876191-38913691 GCF_036320965.1 Panulirus ornatus
ATAATTTTCCAGGAATACTCAACAAACTTATACCTCTGTAATTTGAGCACTCACTCTTATCCCCTTTGCCTTTGTACAATGGCACTATGCACGCATTCCGCCAATCCTCAGGCACCTCACCATGAACCTTACATACATTAAATAACCTTACCAACCCCCTTTTTTAATAGATTCCACTGCAATACCATCCAAACCTGCTGCCTTGCCGGCTTTCACCTTACGTAAGGATTTTCCTACCTCTTCTCTATTTACCAAATCATTTTCCATAACCCTCCTACTTTGCACACCACCTCGACCAAAACACCCTATATCTGCCACTCTCTCATCAAACACATTCCACAAACCTTTAAAATACTCACTCCATCTCCTTCTCACATCACCACAACTTGTTATCACCTCCCCATTAGCCCCCTTCACTGATGTTTCCATTTGCTCCCTAGTCTTACGCACTTTATTTACCTCCATCCAGAACATCTTTTTATTCTCCCTAAAATTTAATGATACTCTCTCAACCAATTCTCATTTGCCCTCTTTTTCACGTTTTGCACCTTTCTCTTGACCTCCTGCCTCTTTCTTTTATACATCTCCCACTGATTTGCATTTTTTTCCTGGAAAAATCGTCGAAATGCCTTTCTCTTCTCTTTCACTAATAATCTTACTTGCTCATCCCACCACTCACTAACCTTTCTAATCAACCCACCTCCCACGCTTCTCATGCCACAACCATCTTTTACGCAAGCCATCACTGCTTCCCCAAATACATCCCATTCCTCCCACACTCCCCTTCCCTCCTTTGTTCTCACCTTTTTCCATTCTGTACTCATTCTTTCCTGGTACTTCCTCACACAAGTCTCCTTCCCAAGCTCACTTACTCTCACCACTCTCTTCACCCCAACATTCTCTCATCTTTTCTGAAAACCCATTGAAATCTTCACCTTCGCCTCCATAAGATAATGATCAGACATCTCTCTAGTTGCACCTCTCAGCTTATTAACATCCAAAAGTCAATTAACACGTAATCGAATAACGCTCTCTGGCCATCTCTCCTACTTACATACGTATACTTATGTATATCTCGCTTTTTAAACCAGGTAATCCCAATCACCAATCCTTTTTCAACACATAAATCTACAAAGTTCCTAACCATTTCATTTACAACACTAAACACTCCATGTATACCAATTATTCCCTCAACTGCCACATTACTCACCTTTGCATTCACATCACCCATCACAATAACCCGGTCTTGAGCATGAAAACCACTAACACACTTATTCAGCTGCTCCCGAAACACTTGCCTACAATGGCACTATGTACGCATTCCGCCAATCCTCAGGCACCTCACCATGAGTCATACATACATTAAATAACCTTACCAACCAGTCAACAATACAGTCACCCCTTTTTTAATAAATTCCACTGCAATACGTATACTTATGTATATCTCCCTTTTTAAACCAGGTATTCCCAATCACCAGTCCTTTTTCAGCACATAAATCTACAAGCTATTCACCATTTCCATTTACAACACTGAACACCCCATTTTTTATTTTTTCTTTATACCTCGTCGCTGTCTCCCGCGTTTGCGAGGTAGCGCAAGGAAACAGACGAAAGAAATGGCCCAACCCCCCCCATACACATGTACATACACACGTCCACACACGCAAATATACATACCTACACAGCTTTCCATGGTTTACCCCGGACGCTTCCCATGCCTTGATTCAATCCACTGACAGCACGTCAACCCCTGTATACCACATCGCTCCAATTCACTCTATTCCTTGCCCTCCTTTCACCCTCCTGCATGTTCAGGCCCCGATCACACAAAATCCTTTTCACTCCATCTTTCCACCTCCATGTATACCAATTATTCTCTCAACTGCCACATTACTAACCTTTCCATTCAAATCACCCATCACTATAACCCGGTCTCGTGCATCAAAACCACTAACACACTCATTCAGCTGCTCCCAAAACACTTGACTCTCATGATCTTGCTTCTCATGCCCAGGTGCATATGCACCAATAATCACCCATCTTTCTCCATCAACTTTCAGTTTTACCCATATTAATCGAGAATTTACTTTCTTATATTCTATCACATACTCCCACAACTCCTGTTTCAGGATTACTACTACTCCTTCCCTTGCTCTTGTCCTCTCACTAACCACTAACTTTACTCCCAAGACATTTTCAAACCACTCTTCCAAAACATCCAGGTTCCTTTCCTAAAACATACTTCCTATCTCTCCTTTCTTCTTGGTTACATCCACACACATTTAGACACCCCAGTCTGAGTTTTCGAGGAGGATGAGCACTCCCGCGTGACTCCTTCTTTTGTTTCCCATTTTAGAAAGTTAAAAGTACTAGGAGGGGAGGATTTCTGGCCCCTCGCTCCCTTCCCCTCTAGTCGCCTTCTACGACACGCGAGGAATGCGTAGGAAGTATTCTTACACCCCCCATATATATATATATATACATATATATATATATATATATATATATATATATATTTTTTTTTTTTTCTTTTTTTTTTCCTTTATCGCTGTCTCCCGCGTTTGCGAGGTAGCGCAAGGAAACAGACGAAAGAAATGGCCCAACCCACCCCCATACACATGTATATACATACGTCCACACACGCAAATATACATACCTACACAGCTTTCCATGGTTTACCCCAGACGCTTCACATGCCCTGATTCAATCCACTGACAGCACGTCAACCCCGGTATACCACATCGATCCAATTCACTCTATTCCTTGCCCTCCTTTCACCCTCCTGCATGTTCAGGCCCCGATCACTCAAAATCTTTTTCACTCCATCTTTCCACCTCCAATTTGGTCTCCCACTTCTCGTTCCCTCCACCTCCGACATATATATCCTCTTGGTCAATCTTTCCTTACTCATTCTCTCCATGTGCCCTAACCATTTCAAAACACCCTCTTCTGCTCTCTCAACCACGCTCTTTTTATTTCCACATATCTCTCTTACCCTTACGTTACTTACTCGATCAAACCACCTCACACCACACATTGTCCTCAAACATCTCATTTCCAGCACATCCATCCTCCTGCGCACAACTCTATCCATAGCCCACGACTCGCAACCATACAACATTGTTGGAACCACTATTCCTTCAAACATACACATTTTTCCTGTCTGAGATAATGTTCTCGACTTCCACACATTCTTCAAGGCTCCCAGGATTTTCGCCCCCTCCCCCACCCTATGATCCACTTCCGCTTCCATCGTTCCATCCGCTGCCAGATCCACTCCCAGATATCTAAAACACTCTACTTCCTCCAGTTTTTCTCCATTCAAACTTACCTCCCAATTGACTTGACCCTCAACCCTACTGCACCTAATAATCTTGCTCTTATTCACATTTACTCTTAACTTTCTTCTTTCACACACTTCACAAAACTCAGTCACCAGCTTCTGCAGTTTCTCACATGAATCAGCCACCAGCGCTGTATCATCAGCGAACAACAACTGACTCACTTCCCAAGCTCTCTCATCCCCAACAGACTTCATACTTGCCCCTATTTCAAAAACTCTTGCATTTACCTCCCTAACAACCATCCATAAACAAATTAAACAACCATGGAGACATCACACACCCCAGCCGGAAACCTACATTCACTGAGAACCAATCACTTTCCTCTCTTCCTACACGTACACATGCCTTACATCCTCGATTAAAACTTTTCACTGCTTCTAACAACTTGCCTCCCATACCATATATTCTTAATACCTTCCACAGAGCATCTCTATCAACTCTATCATATGCCTTCTGCAGATCCATAAATGCTACATACAAATCCATTTGCTTTTCTAAGTATTTCTCACATACATTCTTCAAAGCAATCACCTGATCCACACATCCTCTAACAATTCTGAAACCACACTGCTCTTCCCCAATCTGATGCTCTGTACATAACTTCACCCTTTCAATCAATACCCTCCCATATAATTCACTAGGAATACTCAACAAACTTATACCTCTGTAATTTGAGCACTCACTCTTATTCCCATTGCCTTTGTACAATGGCACTATGCACGCATTCTGCCAATCATAAGGCACCTCACCATGAGTCATACATACATTAAATAACCTTACCAACCAGTCAATAATACAGTCACCCCCTTTTTTAATAAATTCCACTGCAATACAATCCAAACCTGCTGCCTTGCTGGCTTTCATCTTCCGCAAAGCTTTTACTACCTCTTTTCTGTTTACCAAATCATTTTCCCTAACCCTCTCACTTTGCACACTACCTCGACCAAAACACCCTATATCTGCCACTCTATCATCAAACACATTCAACAAACCTTCAAAATACTCACTCCATCTCCTTCTCACATCACCACTACTTGTTATCACCTCCCCGTTTGCGCCCTTCACTGAAGTTCCCATTTGCTCCCTTGTCTTACGCACTTTATTTACCTCCTTCCAGAACATCTTTTTATTCTCCCTAAAATTTAATGATACTCTCTCACCCCAACTCTCATTTGCCCTCTTAACCACCTGTTGCACCTTTCTCTTGACCTCCTGTCTCTTTCTTTTATACATCTCCCACTCAATTGCATTTTTTCCTTGCACAAATCGTCCAAATGCCTCTCTCTTCTCTTTCACTAATAATCTTACTTCTTCATCCCACCACTCACTACCCTTTCTAATCAACCCACCTCCCACTCTTTTCATTCCACAAGCATCTTTTGCGCAATCCATCACTGATTCCCTAAATGCATCCCATTCCTCCCCCACTCCCCTTACTTCCATTGTTCTCACCTTTTTCCATTCTGTACTCAGTCTCTCCTGGTACTTCCTCTCACAATATATATATATATATATATATATATATATATATATATATATATATATATATATATATATATATATATATATATATATATATATATATATATATATATATATATTGAGAGGTGCAACTGGAGGGATGTCTGATCATTATCTTGTGGAGGCGAAGGTGAAGATTTGTGGGGGTTTTCAGAAAAGAAGTAAAAATGTTGGGGTGAAGAGAGTGGTGAGAGTAAGTGAGCTTGGGAAGGAGACTTGTGTGAGGAAGCACCAAGAGGTGAGAGCAAATGAGGTAAGGGGAGTTGGGGAGGAATGGGATATATTTAGGGAAGCAGTGATGTCTTGCGCAAAGGACGCTTGTGGCATGAGAAGCGTGGGAGGTGGGTTGATTAGAAAAGGTAGTGAGTGGTGGGATGAAGAAGTAAGATTTTTAGTGAAAGAGAAGAGAGAGGCATTTGGGCGATTTATGCAGGGAAAAAATGCAATTGATTGGGAGAGGTATACAAGAAAGAGGCAGGAGGTCAAGCGAAAAGTGCAAGAGGTGAAAAAGAGTGCAAATGAGAGTTGGGGTTAGAGAGTATCATTAAATTTCAGGGAGAATAAAAAGATATATTAGAAGGAGGTAAATAACGTGCGTAAGACAAGGGAGCAAATGGGAACTTCATTGAAGGGGGCTAATGGGGAGATGATAACAAGTAGTGGTAATGTGAGAAGGAGATGGAGTATTTTGAAGGTTGTTGAATGTGTTTGATAATAGAGTGGCAGATATAGGGTGTTTTGGTCGAGGTGGTGTGCAAAGTGAGAGGGTTAGGGAAAATGATTTGGTAAACAGAGAAGAGGTTGCAAAAGCTTTACGGAAGATGAAAGCCGGCAAGGCAGCAGGTTTGGAATGTATTGCAGTGGAATTTATTAAAAAAGGGGGTGACTGTGTTGTTGACTGGTTGGTAAGGTTATTTAATGTATGTATGATTCATGGTGAGGTGCCTGAGGATTGGCGGAATGCTTGCATAGTGCCATTGTACAAAGGCAAAGGGGATAAGAGTAAGTGCTCAGATTACAGAGGTATAAGTTTGTTGAGTATTCCTGGTAAATTATATGGGAGGGTATTGACTGAGAGGGTGAAGGCATGTACAGAGCATCAGAACGGGGAAGAGCAGTGTGGTTTCAGAAGTGGTAGAGGATGTGTGGATCAGGTGTTTGCTTTGAAGAATGTATGTTAGAAATACTTAGAAAAACAAATGTATTTGTATGTAGCATCTATGGATCTGGAGAAGGCATATGATAGAGTTGATAGAGATGCTCTTTGGAAGGTTTAACGAATATATGGTGTGGGAGGCAAGCTGTTAGAAGCAGTGAAAAGTTTTTTCGAGGGTGTAAGGCATGTGTACGTGTAGGAAGAGAGGAAAGTGATTGGCTCTCAGTGAATGTAGGTTTGCGGCTGGGGTGTGTGATGTCTCCATGGTTGTTTAATTTTGTTTATGGATGGGGTTGTTAGGGAGGTAAATGCAATAGTTTTGGAAAGAGGGGCAATGGAGAAAAACTAGAGAAAAGGAAGTGTTTTAGATATCTGGGAGTGGATTTGGCAGCGGATAGAACCAGCGGATAGAAGCGGAAGCGAGTCACAGGGTGGAGGAGGGTGTAAAGGTTCTGGGAGCGTTGAAGAATGTGTGGAAGGCGAGAACGTTATCTCGGAGAGCAAAAATGGGTATTCTTGAAGGAATAGTGGTTCCAACAATATTATATGGTTGTGAGGCACGGACGATGGATAAGGTTGTGCGGAGAAGGGTGGATGTGTTGTAAATGAGATGTTTGAGGACAATATGTTGTGTGAGGTGATTTGATCGAGCAAGTAATTAAAGGGCAAGAGAGATGTGTGGTAATAAAAAGAGTGGTTGAAAGAGCAGAAAGGGATGTATTGAAATGGTTTGGTCACATGGAGAGAATGAGTGAGGAAAGATTGACAAAGACGATATATGTGTCAGAGGTGGAGGGAACGAGGGGAAGTGGGAGACCAAATTGGAGGTGGAAGGATGAAGTGAAAAAGATTTTGAGCGCTCGGGACCTGAACATACAGGAGGGTGAAAGGCGTGCAAGGAATAGAGTGAATTGGAACGATTTGCTATACCGGGGTCGACGTGCTGTCAATGGATTGAAGCAGGGCATGTGAAGCGTCTTGGGTAAACCATGGAAAGTTTTGTGGGGCCTGGATGTGGAAAGGGAGCTGTGGTTTTGGTGTATTACACACGACAACTAGAGACTAAGTGTGAACGAATGTGGCCTTTGTTGTCGTTTCCTGGCGCTACCTCGCGCGCACGCGTTGAAAGGAGGGTGTCATCTCATGTGTGGCTGGATGGCGGCATGAATGGGTGAAGGCAGCATACATGAATATGTACATGTGTATATATGTATATGTCTGTGTATGTATTATGTATACTTTGAAATGTATAGGTATGTATATGTGCCTGTCTGGGTGGGTTGAGCCATTCTTTCGTGTGTTTCCTTTAGCTTCTTCGCTAACGCGGGAGACAGCGTAAAGTATAATGAATATATGAATAAATGAGAAATTATACACACACACACACACACACACACACACACACATATATATATACTATTAGCTGGCCCGGGGATCGAATCCGTTCTACCGAGAATGGTAGGCGGACAGTGTAACCACTGACCCACCGAGGGGCTGAAATCTATCTCTCCTGGACTGCTGCTGTAGCACAGGATTCATAACCACATACTTTCGGCCTATTGTGTGGCAGGCTGCCCACACTCTGGCCCCGAAACTCAGCAAATCAACTCAGAGGTAATCTTGGTAATGTCTGTAAATGAGATCATGTAATGTTCATGCATCTGGCTGCCGTTCTTGTTAGCCCGGGTAGTCCTGACCACTTTATATAATGTAGTTCAGCCAACAGGGAGACCTACGCCTCTCTCAAATCTATACACGACGCTTCTCACCCTTTTGCATGTTCAGACCCCACTAACTTAAAGTCTATTTCGCTACACCCTTGTATCCCCTACTCGGTCTCTCCGGCCTCCTTGCTCCTTCTAAGTCTAATATAGATATTCTCTTAGTCATTCTCTCTTCACTCATCGTCTCAGTATTTCGACCAGTACAGCGCACTTTGTTCAGCTTTCTCATTCATAGTCCATTTCCTACCATACCTCTCTCCTGCACTATCACATCTTCCTCGGTAAACTCACACCACATACAGACCTCAGGTGTTTCTTTTCCAGTACATCTAACCTCTTTCGCTCTTTTGATTTTAGAATCCGACTCGCACCCAAACAGCATTGTTGCGATCGTTAAACCATTAAACATACCCATCTTTGACTTCACAGACAGTAACCTCTCCGCTCACATACTCCTTAATGCAGCCAGACCCTTTGCCCACTCATCCATCCTTTAGGTTCATTCCAAAAATAGACGGCTACACACCTGCACAGAACTACGAAAAAGTCGTTATAATACTTGAATAAGATTTTGAAACTAAAAGATAGCGCATATGTTAGTAGAGTCTAAGGAAAATTACCAGGGAAAGATTCATATAGCTCTATCTAGTTGTCGGATGATATCTGATGACCATCTGACTCCCATTGTCTCTTCTACCACAACTTCAAAATATGAACACAACTCAGATTATAGGGGACTTGATGAACCACCAAGAACATCACCACAAAAACCATAAGGCCGTGTAGACGCTGTGTCCTGAACTCAAGTAACATACGAACCCTGGTTTCAAATGGACGAGTTTTAGATGTCAGAAGGCAAGTGAACGTGAAATGAATACGGATAGATGCAGTTCAATAACACTCGTGTCAGTCTTCACCTCGTGAGTGTTCTAGTAATTTACAATAATACTGTCACTCCTACATCTATGATAAATAAGCACTGTATATTTAGTAGTAGGTATTTCATGACATAATCAGCAGGTGGGGAACAGATACAGTGGGGCATTATCTACAGAGCACGGCTAAATTAGATAAGTGTACGCTGCTTATGGACATACTAATCATAATCGTGGCCCCATAATCCTAGTTCATATAAAAGATCTTACCCACTGAACCACAATATTCACAATCATAACTAACTCTCCCACTGCACCATTCTCAGTCAACAACCTGCCCATATAATGTCTCCATTTGACTCTGAGGAAGGGAAGAAATTCTTTTGCATCATTTGACTTTGATGAATAGTTTTTCATGCCATTACAAAAGAAAAAATTACTCTGATGGCCTAAAGGCAAAACTGCAGACGTTTAGACACGTTTTGCTAAAGTGAAAGAGAAGTTTGACTTACCACAGTGTTAGGGAGCTGACACTGTGGTGCCAAAGGTTTAGTGGCTGAGTTTATATTTCTTAGCACCAGTATGACGATGGTAAACACCCTTATTCTGGGTATACCTACTGCTGCTGCTCGCCAGCTGAGAATACTCTCGGCCTGACTACATCTTTGAGTATACTTGCAACATAGTTGAGGGCTAGTCCACTGATTGTTGCAAGGTAACATCACTGTCAGACCAACGTCCTGAGGCAAACCTCATATAAAATGATGATTGATATGAACATCAGGCTTCGTAAGAGACAGATTGCTTTTAATAAAAGACTACATCACAATCAGCCTCGCTAGCAGAACGTTCTGAACAATATTCACAGCTGGCATTTTGTATATCATCTGGAAGAACTCGGGAAGAAAAAGGGATAATGTTCCCAAGATGTAGACAGCCTTTCATTCAAGAGTGAGGGTAATGCTGAACAACAGCCTTCTGAACTGCTAACCAGAATAATCTAATGGTAACAGCAGTGTCGCCAACTACTAGTGCGATCACGTAACATGGTGAAATCTTATGTATGAGGTCTAATTATATCTAAATGCTAATAACAACTCACTTGTGGAAGGCTTCTGGTTACTGTAATCAGGTTCATGGCTCACTCTGTAGTGTGCAGTTCTAAAGGTTGCCTGACTAAGATGGAGAAGCTCTCGTGCCTTATGTTCGACTTCTAACGTAAACATATAATCATAAATCTTATTGTGTTGTGGCTGCCACACAAGACATCTACAATCTAACAAGGTGTCCTTCTCAACGGATTTGCAATCTGGACTATATTCTTTATTCACATTCACATTCATATCAAATATTTACAATTGAAAATCACAATACATGTGACTACTAAGTTTTCATATCGATCTTGTATTTGCAAGAAGCGAAGATCACTGGATTTAAACAATATGAATTCTCTTGATAAACTCGGGTTCTCCAGTGGTCTGGTCTGGCTGTGAACGATGATTCTTTTCCTCATTCACAATCTGAAAAATTTCCAGTGTTAAGATAGACAGTAAGCATGTCATGTCATGGAGTCTTCCATGTTATACATATACCAACAGAGGGACAGAGGGATTCGAACCCCAGGTAGGGCGCCTAGCTGCCTCGGCCACACGGAGGTTAAAAAGATGCACACGCTGGACAACTAGTGTTTTTACGTGTGTCTCAACTTCATCTCGGTGGGGATTGCATAGACTTGAATCTCACGCGGCTCCGATGGTGTGACAAATATGTCTTCTCCATTTGAAGACTTTTAGTAAGTTAAACTAAGTATGAATGACGTATATTTGGGCGAACATGATATTCATAAAACAGAAATAATGTTGAGAAAAAACTGACGATACACTTGACGTGCAAATATCAGATCAGGAAACAAATATCAGATAATGAACAATACATACTGTGCTAGATGAGTTAACCATATTAGTGAAAACTGAAAATTTACTCACTTCGGCTGATCGTGCAGGGTTGAGGGCTCTGTCGTCAAGCGCGGACCAAGATCTCCATACCAAGAATTAATGCTGATATCGAAAACCCAAAAACTAGTATGAAGAAAGAGGCCTGAAAAGAAGAAAAAATGCTATCTGAAATATTACCGTATGAGAGCTGTCTGACATTAAGAAATGCACAAAGAATAATTCTTTCGAATATTGTTGCAGTATAATGTTCTTTACTTCATTAACTTAGGAAGAAATTAGAGCAGTGTGGTTTCAGAAGTGGTAGAGGATGTGTGGATCAGGTGTTTGATTTGAAGAATGTATGAGAAATACTTACAAAGGCAAATGGATTTGTATGTAGCATTTATGGATCTGGAGAAGGCATATGATAAAGTTGATGGAGATGCTCTGTGGAAGGTATTAAGGGTATATGGTGTGGGAGGCAATTTGTTAGAAGCAGTGAAAAGTTTTTATCGAGAATGTAAGGCATGTGTACGTGTAGGAAGGGAGGAAAGTGATTGGTTCTCAGTGAATGTAGGTTTGCGGCAGGGGTGTGTGATGTCTCCATGGTTGTTTATTTTGTTTATGGATGGGGTTGTTAGGGAGGTGAATGCAAGAGTTTTGGAAAGAGGGGCAAGTATGAGGTCTGTTGGGGATGAGAGAGCTTGGGAAGTGAGTCAGTTGTTCGCTGATGATACAGCGCTGGTGGCTGATTCACGTGAGAAACTGCAGAAGCTGGTGACTGAGTTTGGTAAAGTGTGTGAAAGAAGAAAGTTAAGAGTAAATGTGAATAAGAGCAAGGTTATTAGGTACAGTAGGGTTGAGGGTCAAGTCAATTGGGAGGTGAGTTTGAATGGAGAAAAACTGGAGGAAGTGAAGTGTTTTAGATATCTGGGAGTGGATCTGGCAGCGGATGGAACCATGGAAGCGGAAGTGGATCATAGGGTGGGGGAGGGGGCGAAAATTCTGGGAGCCTTGAAGAATGTGTGGAAGTAGAGAACGTTGTCTCGGAAAGCAAAAATGGGTATGTTTGAAGGAATAGTGGTTCCAACAATGTTGTATGGTTGCGAGGCGTGGGCTATGGATAGAGTTGTGCGGAGGAGGATGGATGTGCTGGAAATGAGATGTTTGAGGACAATGTGTGGTGTGAGGTGGTTTGATCGAGTAAGTAACGTTAGGGTAAGAGAGATGTGTGGAAATAAAACGAGCGTGGTTGAGAGAGCAGAAGAGGGTGTTTTGAAATGGTTTGGAGAGAATGAGTAAGGAAAGATTGACCAAGAGGATATATGTGTCGGAGGTGAAGGAAACGAGGAGAAGAGGGAGACCAAATTGGAGGTGGAAGGATGGAGTGAAAAAGATTTTGTGTGATCGGGGCCTGAACATGCGGGAGGGTGAAAGGAGGGCAAGGAATAGAGTGAATTGGAGCGATGTGGTATACCGGGGTTGACGTGCTGTCAGTGGATTGAATCAAGGCATGTGAAGCGTCTGGGGTAAACCATGGAAAGCTGTGTAGGTATGTATATTTGCGTGTGTGGACGTATGTATATACATGTGTATGGGGGTGGGTTGGGCCATTTCTTTCGTCTCTTTCCTTGCGCTACCTCGCAAACGCGGGAGACAGCGACAAAGCAAAAAAAAAAAAAAAAAAAAAAAATATATATATATATATATATATATATATATATATATATATATATATATATATATATATATATATATATATATATATATATATATATATATATATATATATATATATATATATATATATATATATATATATATATATATATATATATATATATATCATTACATTAAATAACCTTACCAACCAGTCAACAATACAGTCACCCCCTTTTTTAATAAATTCCACTGCAATACCATCCAAACCTGCTGCCTTGCCGGCTTTCATCTTCCGCAAAACTTTCACTACCTCTTCTCTGTTTACCAAATCATTTTCCCTAACCCTCTCACCAAACACATGCAACAAACCTTCAAAATACTCACTCCATCTCCTTCTCACATCACCACTACTTGTTATCACCTCCCCATTTGCGCCCTTCACTGAAGTTCCCATTTGCTCCCTTGTCTTACGCACTTTATTTACCTCCTTCCAGAACATCTTTTTATTCTCTCTAAAATTTAATGATACTCTCTCACCCCAACTCTCATTTGCACTTTTTTTTACCTCTTGACTGGTTGGTAAGGTTATTTAATGTATGTATGACTCATGGTGAGGTGCCTGAGGATTGGCGGAATGCGTGCATAGTGCCATTGTACAAAGGCAAAGGGGATAAGAGTGAGTGCTCAAATTACAGAGGTATAAGTTTGTTGAGTATTCCTGGTAAATTATATGGGAGGGTATTGATTGAGAGGGTGAAGGCATGTACAGAGCATCAGATTATGGAAGAGCAGTGTGGTTTCAGAAGTGGTAGAGGATGTGTGGATCAGGTGTTTGCTTTGAAGAATGTATGTGAGAAATACTTAGAAAAGCAAATGGATTTGTATGTAGCATTTATGGATCTGGAGAAGGCATATGATAGAGTTGATAGAGATGCTCTGTGGAAGGTATTAAGAATATATGGTGTGGGAGGAAAGTTGTTAGAAGCAGTGAAAAGTTTTTATCGAGGATGTAAGGCATGTGTACGTGTAGGAAGAGAGGAAAGTAATTGGTTCTCAGTGAATGTAGGTTTACGGCAGGGGTGTGTGATGTCTCCATGGTTCTTTAATTTGTTTATGGATGGGGTTGTTAGGGAGGTAAATGCAAGAGTTTTGGAAAGAGGGGCAAGTATGAAGTCTGTTGGGGATGAGAGAGCTTGGGAAGTGAGTCAGTTGTTGTTCGCTGATGATACAGCGCTGGTGGCTGATTCATATGAGAAACTGCAGAAGCTGGTGACTGAGTTTGGTAAAGTGTGTGTAAGAAGAAAGTTAAGAGTAAATGTGAATAAGAGCAAGGTTATTAGGTACAGTAGGGTTGAGGGTCAAGTCAATTGGGAGGTGAGTTTGAATGGACAAAAACTGGAGGAAGTGAAGTGTTTTAGATATCTGGGAGTGGATCTGGCAGAGGATGGAACCATGGAAGCGGAAGTGGATCATAGGGTAGGGGAGGGGGCGAAAATTCTGGGGGCCTTGAAGAATGTGTGGAAGTCGAGAACATTATCTCGGAAAGCAAAAATGGGAATGTTTGAAGGAATAGTGGTTCCAACAATGTTGTATGGTTGCGAGGCGTGGGCTATGGATAGCGTTGTGCGCAGGAGGATGGATGTGCTGGAAATGAGATGTTTGAGGACAATGTGTGGTGTGAGGTGGTTTGATCGAGTGAGCAACGTAAGGGTAAGAGATGTGTGGAAATAAAAAGAGCGTGGTTGAGAGAGCAGAAGAGGGTGTTTTCAAGTGGTTTGGGTACATGGAGAGAATGAGTGAGGAAAGATTGACCAAGAGGATATATGTGTCGGAGGTGGAGGGAACGAGGAGAAGAGGGAGACCAAATTGGAGGTGGAAGGATGGAGTGAAAAAGATTTTGTGTGATCGGGGCCTGAACATGCAGGAGGCTGAAAGGAGGGCAAGGAATAGAGTGAGTTGGAGCGATGTGGTATACCAGCGTTGACGTGCTGTCAGTGGATTGAATCAAGGCATGTGAAGCGTCTGGGGTAAACCATGGAAAGCTGTGTAGGTATGTATATTTGCGGGAGTGGACGTATGTATATACATTTGTATGGGGGTGGGTTGGGCCATTTCTTTCGTCTGTTTCCTTGCGCTACCTCGCAAACGCGGGAGACAGCGACAAAGCCAAAAAAAAAATATATATATATATATATATATATATATATATATATATATATATATATATATATCATTACATTAAATAACCTTACCAACCAGTCAACAATACAGTCACCCTCTTTTTTAATAAATTCCACTGCAATACCATCCAAACCTGCTGCCTTGCCGGCTTTCATCTTCCGCAAAGCTTTCACTACCTCTTCTCTGTTTCCCAAATCATTTTCCCTAACCCTCTCACTTTGCACACCACCTCGACCAAAACACCCTATATCTGCCACTCTATCATCAAACACATTCAACAAACCTTCAAAATACTCACTCCATCTCCTTCTCATATCACCACTACTTGTTATCACCTCCCCATTTGCGCCCTTCACTGAAGTTCCCATTTGCTGCCTTGTCTTACGCACTTTATTTACCTCCTTCCAGAACATCTTTTTATTCTCCCTAAAATTTAATGATACTCTCTCACCCCAACTCTCATTTGCCCTTTTTTTTACCTCTTGACTGGTTGGTAAGGTTATTTAATGTATGTATGACTCATGGTGAGGTGCCTAAGGTTTGGCGGAATGCGTGCATAGTGCCATTGTACAAAGGCAAAGGGGATACGAGTGAGTGCTCAAATTACAGAGGTATAAGTTTGTTGAGTATTCCTGGTAAATTATATGGGAGGGTATTGATTGAGAGGGTGAAGGCATGTACAGAGCATCAGATTGGGGAAGAGCAGTGTGGTTTCAGAAGTGGTAGAGGATGTGTGGATCAGGTGTTTGCTTTGAAGAATGTATGTGGGAAATACTTAGAAAAGCGAATGGATTTGTATGTAGCATTTATGGATCTGGAGAAGGCATATGATAGAGTTGATAGAGATGCTCTGTGGAAGGTATTAAGAATATATGGTGTGGGAGGAAAGTTGTTAGAAGCAGTGAAAAGTTTTTATCGAGGATGTAAGGCATGTGTACGTGTAGGAAGAGAGGAAAGTGATTGGTTCTCAGTGAATGTAGGTTTGCGGCAGGGGTGTGTGATGTCTCCAAGGTTGTTTAATTTGTTTATGGATGGGGTTGTTAGGGAGGTAAATGCAAGAGTTTTGGAAAGAGGGGCAAGTATGAAGTCTGTTGGGGATGAGAGAGCTTGGGAAGTGAGTCAGTTGTTGTTCGCTGATGATTCAGCGCTGGTGGCTGATTCATGTGAGAAACTGCAGAAGCTGCTGACTGAGTTTGGTAAAGTGTGTGGAAGAAGAAAGTTAAGAGTAAATGTGAATAAGAGCAAGGTTATTAGGTACAGTAGGGTTGAGGGTCAAGTCAATTGGGAGGTGAGTTTGAATGGAGAAAAACTGGAGAAAGTGAAGTGTTTTAGATATCTGGGAGTGGATCTGGCAGCGGATGGAACCATGGAAGCGGAAGTGGATCATAGGGTGGGGGAGGGGGCGAAAATTCTGGGAGCCTTGAAGAGTGTGTGGAAGTCGAGAACATTATCTCGGAAAGCAAAAATGGGAATGTTTGAAGGAATAGTGGTTCCAACAATGTTGTATGGTTGCGAGGCGTGGGCTATGGATAGAGTTGTGCGCAGGAGGATGGATGTGCTGGAAATGAGATGTTTGAGGACAATGTGTGGTGTGAGGTGGTTTGATCGAGTGAGCAACGTAAGGGTAAGAGAGATGTGTGGAAATAAAAAGAGCGTGGTTGAGAGAGCAGAAGAGGGTGTTTTGAAGTGGTTTGGGCACATGGAGAGAATGAGTGAGGAAAGATTGACCAAGAGGATATATGTGTCGGAGGTGAAGGGAACGAGGAGAAGAGGGAGACCAAATTGGAGGTGGAAAGATTTAGTGAAAAAGATTTTGTGTGATCGGGGCCTGAACATGCAGGAGGGTGAAAGGAGGGCAAGGAATAGAGTGAATTGGAGCGATGTGGTATACCGGAGTTGACGTGCTGTCAGTGGATTGAATCAAGGCATGTGAAGCGTCTGGGGTAAACCCTGGAAAGCTGTGTAGGTATGTATATTTGCGTGTGTGGACGTATGTATATACATGCTTATGGGGGGTGTTGGAAGAAGAAAGTTAAGAGTAAATGTGAATAAGAGCAAGGTTATTAGGTACAGTAGGGTTGAGGGTCAAGTCAATTGGGAGGTGAGTTTGAATGGAGAAAAACTGGAGGAAGTGAAGTGTTTTAGATATCTGGGAGTGGATCTGTCAGCGGATGGAACCATGGAAGCGGAAGTGGATCATAGGGTGGGGGAGGGGGCGAAAATTTTGGGAGCCTTGAAAAATGTGTGGAAGTCGAGAACATTATCTCGGAAAGCAAAAATGGGTATGTTTGAAGGAATAGTGGTTCCAACAATGTTGTATGGTTGCGAGGCGTGGGCTATGGATAGAGTTGTGCGCAGGAGGATGGATGTGCTGGAAATGAGATGTTTGAGGACAATGTGTGGTGTGAGGTGGTTTGATCGAGTAAGTAACGTAAGGGTAAGAGAGATATGTGGAAATAAAAAGAGCGTGGTTGAGAGAGCAGAAGAGGGTGTTTTGAAATGGTTTGGGCACATGGAGAGAATGAGTGAGGAAAGATTGACCAAGAGGATATATGTGTCGGAGGTGGAGGGAACGAGGAGAAGAGGGAGACCAAATTGGAGGTGGAAAGAGGGAGTGAAAAAGATTTTGTGTGATCGGGGCCTGAACATGCAGGAGGGTGAAAGGAGGGCAAGGAATAGAGTGAATTGGAGCGATGTGGTATACAGGGTTTGACGTGCTGTCAGTGGATTGAATCAAGGCATGTGAAGCGTCTGGGGTAAACCATGGAAAGCTGTGTAGGTATGTATATTTGCGTGTGTGGACGTGTGTATGTACATGTGTATGGGGGGGGGGGGGTTGGGCCATTTCTTTCGTCTGTTTCCTTGCGCTACCTCGCAAACGCGGGAGACAGCGACAAAGTGTAAAAAAAAAAAAAAAAAAAGAAAAAAAAAAAAAAAAAATATATATATATATATATATATATATATATATATATATATATATATATATATATATATATATATATATATATATATATATATATATATATATATATATATATCATTACATTAAATAACCTTACCAACCAGTCAACAATACAGTCACCCCCTTTTTTAATAAATTCCACTGCAATACCATCCAAACCTGCTGCCTTGCCGGCTTTCATCTTCCGCAAAACTTTCACTACCTCTTCTCTGTTTACCAAATCATTTTCCCTAATCCTCTCATCAAACACATTCAACAAACCTTCAAAATACTCACTCCATCTCCTTCTCACATCACCACTACTTGTTATCACCTCCCCATTTGCGCCCTTCACTGAAGTTCCCATTTGCTCCCTTGTCTTACGCACTTTATTTACCTCCTTCCAGAACATCTTTTTATTCTCTCTAAAATTTAATGATACTCTCTCACCCCAACTCTCATTTGCCCTTTTTTTTACCTCTTGACTGGTTGGTAAGGTTATCTAATGTATGTATGACTCATGGTGAGGTGCCTGAGGATTGGCGGAATGCGTTCATATTGCCATTGTACAAAGGCAAAGGGGATAAGAGTGAGTGCTCAAATTACAGAGGTATAAGTTTGTTGAGTATTCCTGGTAAATTATATGGGAGGGTATTGATTGAGAGGGTGAAGGCATGGACAGAGCATCAGATTGTGGAAGAGCAGTGTGGTTTCAGAAGTGGTAGAGGATGTGTGGATCAGGTGTTTGCTTTGAAGAATGTATGTGAGAAATACTTAGAAAAGCAAGTGGATTTGTATGTAGCATTTATGGATCTGGAGAAGGCATATGATAGAGTTGATAGAGATGCTCTGTGGAAGGTATTAAGAATATATGGTGTGGGAGGAAAGTTGTTAGAAGCAGTGAAAAGTTTTTATCGAGGATGTAAGGCATGTGTACGTGTAGGAAGAGAGGAAAGTGATTGGTTCTCAGTGAATGTAGGTTTGCGGCAGGGGTGTGTGATGTCTCCATGGTTCTTTAATTTGTTTATGGATGGGGTTGTTAGGGAGGTAAATGCAAGAGTTTTGGAAAGAGGGGCAAGTATGAAGTCTGTTGGGGATGAGAGAGCTTGGGAAGTGAGTCAGTTGTTGTTCGCTGATGATACAGCGCTGGTGGCTGATTCATATGAGAAACTGCAGAAGCTGGTGACTGAGTTTGGTAAAGTGTGTGTAAGAAGAAAGTTAAGAGTAAATGTGAATAAGAGCAAGGTTATTAGGTATAGTAGGGTTGAGGGTCAAGTCAATTGGGAGGTGAGTTTGAATGGAGAAAAACTGGAGGAAGTGAAGTGTTTTAGATATCTGGGAGTGGATCTGGCAGCGGATGGAACCATGGAAGCGGAAGTGGATCATAGGGTGGGGGAGGGGGCGAAAATTCTGGGGGCCTTGAAGAATATGTGGAAGTCGAGAACATTATCTCGGAAAGCAAAAATGGGAATGTTTGAAGGAATAGTGGTTCCAACAATGTTGTATGGTTGCGAGGCGTGGGTTATGGATAGAGTTGTGCGCAGGAGGATGGATGTGCTGGAAATGAGATGTTTGAGGACAATGTGTGGTGTGAGGTGGTTTGATCGAGTGAGCAACGTAAGGGTAAGAGAGATGTGTGGAAATAAAAAGAGCGTGGTTGAGAGAGCAGAAGAGGGTGTTTTCAAGTGGTTTGGGTACATGGAGAGAATGAGTGAGGAAAGATTGACCAAGAGGATATATGTGTCGGAGGTGGAGGGAACGAGGAGAAGAGGGAGACCAAATTGGAGGTGGAAGGATGGAGTGAAAAAGATTTTGTGTGATCGGGGCCTGAACATGCAGGAGGGTGAAAGGAGGGCAAGGAATAGAGTGAGTTGGAGTGATGTGGTATACCGGGGTTGACGTGCTGTCAGTGGATTGAATCAAGGCATGTGAAGCGTCTGGGGTAAACCATGGAAAGCTGTGTAGGTATGTATATTTGCGGGAGTGGACGTATGTATATACATTTGTATGGGGGTGGGTTGGGCCATTTCTTTCGTCTGTTTCCTTGCGCTACCTCGCAAACGCGGGAGACAGCGACAAAGCCAAAAAAAAAAATATATATATATATATATATATATATATATATATATATATATATATATATATATATATATATATATATATATATATATATATATATATATATATATATCATTACATTAAATAACCTTACCAACCAGTCAACAATACAGTCACCCTCTTTTTTAATAAATTCCACTGTAATACCATCCAAAACTGCTGCCTTGCCGTCTTTCATCTTCCGCAAAGCTTTCACTACCTCTTCTCTGTTTCCCAAATCATTTTCCCTAACCCTCTCACTTTGCACACCACCTCGACCAAAACACCCTATATCTGCCACTCTATCATCAAACACATTCAACAAACCTTCAAAATACTCACTCCATCTTCTTCTCATATCACCACTACTTGTTATCACCTCCCCATTTGCGCCCTTCACTGAAGTTCCCATTTGCTCCCTTGTCTTACGCACTTTATTTACCTCCTTCCAGAACATCTTTTTATTCTCTCTAAAATTTAATGATACTCTCTCACCCCAACTCTCATTTGCACTTTTTTTTACCTCTTGACTGGTTGGTAAGGTTATTTAATGTATGTATGACTCATGGTGAGGTGCCTGAGGATTGGCGGAATGCGTGCATAGTGCCATTGTACAAAGGCAAAGGGGATAAGAGTGAGTGCTCAAATTACAGAGGTATAAGTTTGTTGAGTATTCCTGGTAAATTATATGGGAGGGTATTGATTGAGAGGGTGAAGGCATGTACAGAGCATCAGATTATGGAAGAGCAGTGTGGTTTCAGAAGTGGTAGAGGATGTGTGGATCAGGTGTTTGCTTTGAAGAATGTATGTGAGAAATACTTAGAAAAGCAAATGGATTTGTATGTAGCATTTATGGATCTGGAGAAGGCATATGATAGAGTTGATAGAGATGCTCTGTGGAAGGTATTAAGAATATATGGTGTGGGAGGAAAGTTGTTAGAAGCAGTGAAAAGTTTTTATCGAGGATGTAAGGCATGTGTACGTGTAGGAAGAGAGGAAAGTAATTGGTTCTCAGTGAATGTAGGTTTACGGCAGGGGTGTGTGATGTCTCCATGGTTCTTTAATTTGTTTATGGATGGGGTTGTTAGGGAGGTAAATGCAAGAGTTTTGGAAAGAGGGGCAAGTATGAAGTCTGTTGGGGATGAGAGAGCTTGGGAAGTGAGTCAGTTGTTGTTCGCTGATGATACAGCGCTGGTGGCTGATTCATATGAGAAACTGCAGAAGCTGGTGACTGAGTTTGGTAAAGTGTGTGTAAGAAGAAAGTTAAGAGTAAATGTGAATAAGAGCAAGGTTATTAGGTACAGTAGGGTTGAGGGTCAAGTCAATTGGGAGGTGAGTTTGAATGGACAAAAACTGGAGGAAGTGAAGTGTTTTAGATATCTGGGAGTGGATCTGGCAGCGGATGGAACCATGGAAGCGGAAGTGGATCATAGGGTAGGGGAGGGGGCGAAAATTCTGGGGGCCTTGAAGAATGTGTGGAAGTCGAGAACATTATCTCGGAAAGCAAAAATGGGAATGTTTGAAGGAATAGTGGTTCCAACAATGTTGTATGGTTGCGAGGCGTGGGCTATGGATAGCGTTGTGCGCAGGAGGATGGATGTGCTGGAAATGAGATGTTTGAGGACAATGTGTGGTGTGAGGTGGTTTGATCGAGTGAGCAACGTAAGGGTAAGAGATGTGTGGAAATAAAAAGAGCGTGGTTGAGAGAGCAGAAGAGGGTGTTTTCAAGTGGTTTGGGTACATGGAGAGAATGAGTGAGGAAAGATTGACCAAGAGGATATATGTGTCGGAGGTGGAGGGAACGAGGAGAAGAGGGAGACCAAATTGGAGGTGGAAGGATGGAGTGAAAAAGATTTTGTGTGATCGGGGCCTGAACATGCAGGAGGCTGAAAGGAGGGCAAGGAATAGAGTGAGTTGGAGCGATGTGGTATACCAGCGTTGACGTGCTGTCAGTGGATTGAATCAAGGCATGTGAAGCGTCTGGGGTAAACCATGGAAAGCTGTGTAGGTATGTATATTTGCGGGAGTGGACGTATGTATATACATTTGTATGGGGGTGGGTTGGGCCATTTCTTTCGTCTGTTTCCTTGCGCTACCTCGCAAACGCGGGAGACAGCGACAAAGCCAAAAAAAAATATATATATATATATATATATATATATATATATATATATATATATATATATATATATATATCATTACATTAAATAACCTTACCAACCAGTCAACAATACAGTCACCCTCTTTTTTAATAAATTCCACTGCAATACCATCCAAACCTGCTGCCTTGCCGGCTTTCATCTTCCGCAAAGCTTTCACTACCTCTTCTCTGTTTCCCAAATCATTTTCCCTAACCCTCTCACTTTGCACACCACCTCGACCAAAACACCCTATATCTGCCACTCTATCATCAAACACATTCAACAAACCTTCAAAATACTCACTCCATCTCCTTCTCATATCACCACTACTTGTTATCACCTCCCCATTTGCGCCCTTCACTGAAGTTCCCATTTGCTGCCTTGTCTTACGCACTTTATTTACCTCCTTCCAGAACATCTTTTTATTCTCCCTAAAATTTAATGATACTCTCTCACCCCAACTCTCATTTGCCCTTTTTTTTACCTCTTGACTGGTTGGTAAGGTTATTTAATGTATGTATGACTCATGGTGAGGTGCCTAAGGTTTGGCGGAATGCGTGCATAGTGCCATTGTACAAAGGCAAAGGGGATACGAGTGAGTGCTCAAATTACAGAGGTATAAGTTTGTTGAGTATTCCTGGTAAATTATATGGGAGGGTATTGATTGAGAGGGTGAAGGCATGTACAGAGCATCAGATTGGGGAAGAGCAGTGTGGTTTCAGAAGTGGTAGAGGATGTGTGGATCAGGTGTTTGCTTTGAAGAATGTATGTGGGAAATACTTAGAAAAGCGAATGGATTTGTATGTAGCATTTATGGATCTGGAGAAGGCATATGATAGAGTTGATAGAGATGCTCTGTGGAAGGTATTAAGAATATATGGTGTGGGAGGAAAGTTGTTAGAAGCAGTGAAAAGTTTTTATCGAGGATGTAAGGCATGTGTACGTGTAGGAAGAGAGGAAAGTGATTGGTTCTCAGTGAATGTAGGTTTGCGGCAGGGGTGTGTGATGTCTCCAAGGTTGTTTAATTTGTTTATGGATGGGGTTGTTAGGGAGGTAAATGCAAGAGTTTTGGAAAGAGGGGCAAGTATGAAGTCTGTTGGGGATGAGAGAGCTTGGGAAGTGAGTCAGTTGTTGTTCGCTGATGATTCAGCGCTGGTGGCTGATTCATGTGAGAAACTGCAGAAGCTGCTGACTGAGTTTGGTAAAGTGTGTGGAAGAAGAAAGTTAAGAGTAAATGTGAATAAGAGCAAGGTTATTAGGTACAGTAGGGTTGAGGGTCAAGTCAATTGGGAGGTGAGTTTGAATGGAGAAAAACTGGAGAAAGTGAAGTGTTTTAGATATCTGGGAGTGGATCTGGCAGCGGATGGAACCATGGAAGCGGAAGTGGATCATAGGGTGGGGGAGGGGGCGAAAATTCTGGGAGCCTTGAAGAGTGTGTGGAAGTCGAGAACATTATCTCGGAAAGCAAAAATGGGAATGTTTGAAGGAATAGTGGTTCCAACAATGTTGTATGGTTGCGAGGCGTGGGCTATGGATAGAGTTGTGCGCAGGAGGATGGATGTGCTGGAAATGAGATGTTTGAGGACAATGTGTGGTGTGAGGTGGTTTGATCGAGTGAGCAACGTAAGGGTAAGAGAGATGTGTGGAAATAAAAAGAGCGTGGTTGAGAGAGCAGAAGAGGGTGTTTTGAAGTGGTTTGGGCACATGGAGAGAATGAGTGAGGAAAGATTGACCAAGAGGATATATGTGTCGGAGGTGGAGGGAACGAGGAGAAGAGGGAGACCAAATTGGAGGTGGAAAGAGGGAGTGAAAAAGATTTTGTGTGATCGGGGCCTGAACATGCAGGAGGGTGAAAGGAGGGC
The DNA here is from genome assembly GCF_036320965.1 of Panulirus ornatus. Lineage (NCBI taxonomy): Eukaryota > Metazoa > Arthropoda > Malacostraca > Decapoda > Palinuridae > Panulirus > Panulirus ornatus. The sequence continues at coordinate 38,899,633 of NC_092237.1, forward strand.
AAGGAATAGAGTGAATTGGAGCGATGTGGTATACAGGGTTTGACGTGCTGTCAGTGGATTGAATCAAGGCATGTGAAGCGTCTGGGGTAAACCCTGGAAAGCTGTGTAGGTATGTATATTTGCGTGTGTGGACGTATGTATATACATGCTTATGGGGGGTGTTGGAAGAAGAAAGTTAAGAGTAAATGTGAATAAGAGCAAGGTTATTAGGTACAGTAGGGTTGAGGGTCAAGTCAATTGGGAGGTGAGTTTGAATGGAGAAAAACTGGAGGAAGTGAAGTGTTTTAGATATCTGGGAGTGGATCTGTCAGCGGATGGAACCATGGAAGCGGAAGTGGATCATAGGGTGGGGGAGGGGGCGAAAATTTTGGGAGCCTTGAAAAATGTGTGGAAGTCGAGAACATTATCTCGGAAAGCAAAAATGGGTATGTTTGAAGGAATAGTGGTTCCAACAATGTTGTATGGTTGCGAGGCGTGGGCTATGGATAGAGTTGTGCGCAGGAGGATGGATGTGCTGGAAATGAGATGTTTGAGGACAATGTGTGGTGTGAGGTGGTTTGATCGAGTAAGTAACGTAAGGGTAAGAGAGATATGTGGAAATAAAAAGAGCGTGGTTGAGAGAGCAGAAGAGGGTGTTTTGAAATGGTTTGGGCACATGGAGAGAATGAGTGAGGAAAGATTGACCAAGAGGATATATGTGTCGGAGGTGGAGGGAACGAGGAGAAGAGGGAGACCAAATTGGAGGTGGAAAGAGGGAGTGAAAAAGATTTTGTGTGATCGGGGCCTGAACATGCAGGAGGGTGAAAGGAGGGCAAGGAATAGAGTGAATTGGAGCGATGTGGTATACAGGGTTTGACGTGCTGTCAGTGGATTGAATCAAGGCATGTGAAGCGTCTGGGGTAAACCATGGAAAGCTGTGTAGGTATGTATATTTGCGTGTGTGGACGTGTGTATGTACATGTGTATGGGGGGGGGGGGGTTGGGCCATTTCTTTCGTCTGTTTCCTTGCGCTACCTCGCAAACGCGGGAGACAGCGACAAAGTGTAAAAAAAAAAAAAAAAAAGAAAAAAAAAAAAAAAAAATATATATATATATATATATATATATATATATATATATATATATATATATATATATATATATATATATATATATATATATATATATATATATATATATATATATATATCATTACATTAAATAACCTTACCAACCAGTCAACAATACAGTCACCCCCTTTTTTAATAAATTCCACTGCAATACCATCCAAACCTGCTGCCTTGCCGGCTTTCATCTTCCGCAAAACTTTCACTACCTCTTCTCTGTTTACCAAATCATTTTCCCTAATCCTCTCATCAAACACATTCAACAAACCTTCAAAATACTCACTCCATCTCCTTCTCACATCACCACTACTTGTTATCACCTCCCCATTTGCGCCCTTCACTGAAGTTCCCATTTGCTCCCTTGTCTTACGCACTTTATTTACCTCCTTCCAGAACATCTTTTTATTCTCTCTAAAATTTAATGATACTCTCTCACCCCAACTCTCATTTGCCCTTTTTTTTACCTCTTGACTGGTTGGTAAGGTTATCTAATGTATGTATGACTCATGGTGAGGTGCCTGAGGATTGGCGGAATGCGTTCATATTGCCATTGTACAAAGGCAAAGGGGATAAGAGTGAGTGCTCAAATTACAGAGGTATAAGTTTGTTGAGTATTCCTGGTAAATTATATGGGAGGGTATTGATTGAGAGGGTGAAGGCATGGACAGAGCATCAGATTGTGGAAGAGCAGTGTGGTTTCAGAAGTGGTAGAGGATGTGTGGATCAGGTGTTTGCTTTGAAGAATGTATGTGAGAAATACTTAGAAAAGCAAGTGGATTTGTATGTAGCATTTATGGATCTGGAGAAGGCATATGATAGAGTTGATAGAGATGCTCTGTGGAAGGTATTAAGAATATATGGTGTGGGAGGAAAGTTGTTAGAAGCAGTGAAAAGTTTTTATCGAGGATGTAAGGCATGTGTACGTGTAGGAAGAGAGGAAAGTGATTGGTTCTCAGTGAATGTAGGTTTGCGGCAGGGGTGTGTGATGTCTCCAAGGTTGTTTAATTTGTTTATGGATGGCGTTGTTAGGGAGGTAAATGCAAGAGTTTTGGAAAGAGGGGCAAGTATGAAGTCTGTTGGGGATGAGAGAGCTTGGGAAGTGAGTCAGTTGTTGTTCGCTGATGATTCAGCGCTGGTGGCTGATTCATGTGAGAAACTGCAGAAGCTGGTGACTGAGTTTGGTAAAGTGTGTGGAAGAAGAAAGTTAAGAGTAAATGTGAATAAGAGCAAGGTTATTAGGTACAGTAGGGTTGAGGGTCAAGTCAATTGGGAGGTGAGTTTGAATGGAGAAAAACTGGAGGAAGTGAAGTGTTTTAGATATCTGGGAGTGGATCTGGCAGCGGATGGAACCATGGAAGCGGAAGTGGATCATAGGGTGGGGGAGGGGGCGAAAATTTTGGGAGCCTTGAAAAATGTGTGGAAGTCGAGAACATTATCTCGGAAAGCAAAAATGGGTATGTTTGAAGGAATAGTGGTTCCAACAATGTTGTATGGTTGCGAGGCGTGGGCTATGGATAGAGTTGTGCGCAGGAGGATGGATGTGCTGGAAATGAGATGTTTGAGGACAATGTGTGGTGTGAGGTGGTTTGATCGAGTGAGCAACGTAAGGGTAAGAGAGATGTGTGGAAATAAAAAGAGCGTGGTTGAGAGAGCAGAAGAGGGTGTTTTCAAGTGGTTTGGGTACATGGAGAGAATGAGTGAGGAAAGATTGACCAAGAGGATATATGTGTCGGAGGTGGAGGGAACGAGGAGAAGAGGGAGACCAAATTGGAGGTGGAAGGATGGAGTGAAAAAGATTTTGTGTGATCGGGGCCTGAACATGCAGGAGGGTGAAAGGAGGGCAAGGAATAGAGTGAGTTGGAGTGATGTGGTATACCGGGGTTGACGTGCTGTCAGTGGATTGAATCAAGGCATGTGAAGCGTCTGGGGTAAACCATGGAAAGCTGTGTAGGTATGTATATTTGCGGGAGTGGACGTATGTATATACATTTGTATGGGGGTGGGTTGGGCCATTTCTTTCGTCTGTTTCCTTGCGCTACCTCGCAAACGCGGGAGACAGCGACAAAGCCAAAAAAAAAAATATATATATATATATATATATATATATATATATATATATATATATATATATATATATATATATATATATATATATATATATATATATATATATATATATATATATCATTACATTAAATAACCTTACCAACCAGTCAACAATACAGTCACCCTCTTTTTTAATAAATTCCACTGTAATACCATCCAAAACTGCTGCCTTGCCGTCTTTCATCTTCCGCAAAGCTTTCACTACCTCTTCTCTGTTTCCCAAATCATTTTCCCTAACCCTCTCACTTTGCACACCACCTCGACCAAAACACCCTATATCTGCCACTCTATCATCAAACACATTCAACAAACCTTCAAAATACTCACTCCATCTTCTTCTCATATCACCACTACTTGTTATCACCTCCCCATTTGCGCCCTTCACTGAAGTTCCCATTTGCTGCCTTGTCTTACGCACTTTATTTACCTCCTTCCAGAACATCTTTTTATTCTCCCTAAAATTTAATGATAATCTCTCACCCCAACTCTCATTTGCCCTTTTTTTTACCTCTTGACTGGTTGGTAAGGTTATTTAATGTATGTATGACTCATGGTGAGGTGCCTAAGGTTTAGCGGAATGCGTGCATAGTGCCATTGTACAAAGGCAAAGGGGATACGAGTGAGTGCTCAAATTACAGAGGTATAAGTTTGTTGAGTATTCCTGGTAAATTATATGGGAGGGTATTGATTGAGAGGGTGAAGGCATGTACAGAGCATCAGATTGGGGAAGAGCAGTTTGGTTTCAGAAGTGGTAGAGGATGTGTGGATCAGGTGTTTGCTTTGAAGAATGTATGTGGGAAATACTTAGAAAAGCGAATGGATTTGTATGTAGCATTTATGGATCTGGAAAAGGCATATGATAGAGTTGATAGAGATGCTCTGTGGAAGGTATTAAGAATATATGGTGTGGGAGGAAAGTTGTTAGAAGCAGTGAAAAGTTTTTATCGAGGATGTAAGGCATGTGTACGTGTAGGAAGAGAGGAAAGTGATTGGTTCTCAGTGAATGTAGGTTTGCGGCAGGGGTGTGTGATGTCTCCAAGGTTGTTTAATTTGTTTATGGATGGCGTTGTTAGGGAGGTAAATGCAAGAGTTTTGGAAAGAGGGGCAAGTATGAAGTCTGTTGGGGATGAGAGAGCTTGGGAAGTGAGTCAGTTGTTGTTCGCTGATGATTCAGCGCTGGTGGCTGATTCATGTGAGAAACTGCAGAAGCTGGTGACTGAGTTTGGTAAAGTGTGTGGAAGAAGAAAGTTAAGAGTAAATGTGAATAAGAGCAAGGTTATTAGGTACAGTAGGGTTGAGGGTCAAGTCAATTGGGAGGTGAGTTTGAATGGAGAAAAACTGGAGGAAGTGAAGTGTTTTAGATATCTGGGAGTGGATCTGGCAGCGGATGGAACCATGGAAGCGGAAGTGGATCATAGGGTGGGGGAGGGGGCGAAAATTCTGGGAGCCTTGAAGAGTGTGTGGAAGTCGAGAACATTATCTCGGAAAGCAAAAATGGGAATGTTTGAAGGAATAGTGGTTCCAACAATGTTGTATGGTTGCGAGGCGTGGGCTATGGATAGAGTTGTGCGCAGGAGGATGGATGTGCTGGAAATGAGATGTTTGAGGACAATGTGTGGTGTGAGGTGGTTTGATCGAGTGAGCAATGTAAGGGTAAGAGAGATGTGTGGAAATAAAAAGAGCGTGGTTGAGAGAGCAGAAGAGGGTGTTTTGAAGTGGTGTGGGCACATGGAGAGAATGAGTGAGGAAAGATTGACCAAGAGGATATATGTGTCGGAGGTGAAGGGAACGAGGAGAAGAGGGAGACCAAATTGGAGGTGGAAAGATTTAGTGAAAAAGATTTTGTGTGATCGGGGCCTGAACATGCAGGAGGGTGAAAGGAGGGCAAGGAATAGAGTGAATTGGAGCGATGTGGTATACCGGAGTTGACGTGCTGTCAGTGGATTGAATCAAGGCATGTGAAGCGTCTGGGGTAAACCTTGGAAAGCTGTGTAGGTATGTATATTTGCGTGTGTGGACGTATGTATATACATGCTTATGGTGGGTGTTGGGCCATTTCTTTCGTCTGTTTCCTTGCGCTACCTCGCAAACGCGGTAGACAGCGACAAAGTATAAAAAAAAAAAAAAAAAATATATATATATGAGATGTTTGAGGACAATATGTGGTGTGAGGTGGTTTGATCAAGTTATGTAAGGGTAAGAGAGATGTGTGAAAATAAAAAGAGCGTGGTTGAGAGAGCAGAAGAGGGTGTTTTGAAATGGTTTGGGCACATGGAGAGAATGAGTGAGGAAAGATTGACAGAGAGGATATATGTGTCGGAGGTGGAGGGAACGAGGAGAAATGGGAGACCAAATTGGAGGTGGAAAGATGGAGTGAAAAAGATTTTGAGTGATCGGGGCCTGGACATGCAGGAGGGTGAAAGGCGGGTAAGGAATACAGTGAATTGGATCGATGTGGTATACCGGAGTCGACGTGCTGTAAATGGATTGAATCAGGGCATGTGAAGCGTGTGGGATAAACCATGGAAAGTTGTGTGGGGCCTGGATGTGGAAAGGGAGCTGTGGTTTCGGGCATTATTACATGACGGCTAGAGACTGATGGTGAATGAATGGGGCCTTTGTTGTCTTTTCCTAGTGCTACCTCGCTCACCTTGGGGGGGGGAGGGGGTGTTATCCCATGTGTGGCGAGGTGGCGATAAGAATGAATAAAGGCAGATAGTATGAATTATGTACATGTGTATATGTGTATATATCTGTGTGTGAATATATATGTGTACATTGAGATATATGGGTATGTATATTTGCGTGTGTGGACGTGTATATATATACATGTGTATGAGGGTGGGTTGGGCCATTTCTTTCGTCTGCTTCCTTGCGCTACCTCGCAAACGCGGGAGACAGCGACAAAGCAAAATAAAGATAAATGAATAAATATATATATATTTTTTTTTTTTTTCAAACTATTCGCCATTTCCCGCGTTAGCGAGGTAGCGTTAAGAACAGAGAACTGGGCCATTGAGGGAATATCCTCACCTGGCCCCCTTCTCTGTTCCTCCTTTTGGAAAATTAAAAAAAATTGAGAGGGGAGGATTTCCAGCCCCCCGCTCCCTTCCCTTTTAGTCGCCTTCTACGACACGCAGGGAATACGTGGGAAGTATTCTTTCTCCCCTATCCCCAGGGATAATATATATATATATATATATATATATATATATATATATATATATATATATATATATATATATATATATATATATATATATATATATATATATATATATTTGAGAAGAGGGTGCATTGAAATGGTTTGGTTACATGGAGAGAATGAGTGAGGAAAGATTGACAAAGAGGATATATGTGTCAGAGTTGGAGGGAATGAGAAGTGGAAGACCAAGCTGGAGGTGGAAGGATGGAGTGAAAAAGATTTTGAGCGATCGGGGCCTGAACATACAGGAGGGTGAAAGGCATGTGAGATATAGAGTGAATTGGAACAATGTGGTATACCGGGGTCGACGTGCTGTCAATGGATTGAACCAGATCATGTGAAGCGTTTGGGGTAAACCATGGAAAGTTTTGTGGGGCCTGGATGTGGAAAGGAAGCTGTGGTTTCAGTGCATTACACATGACAGCTAGAAACTAGGTGTAAAGTAACGTGGTCTATGTTGTCTTTTCTCAGCGCTACCTCCCGCACACGCAGGGGGAGGGGGAGTGCCATTTCATGTATGGCAGGATGGCGGCAGGAATGGATGAAGGCAGCATGTATGAATATGTACATGTGTATATATGTCTGTGTATGTATACGTTGAAATGTATAGGTATGTATATGTGTGTGTGTGGGCGTTTATGTATATACATGTGTATGCGGGTGGGTTGAGCCATTCCTTCGTCTGTTTCCTTGCGCTACCTCGCTAACACAGGAGACAGTGACAAAGTTATTATATAATAAATAAATAAAATATATATTATCCCTGGGGATAGGGAAGAAAGAATACTTCCCATGTACTCCCTTTGTAGAGATTGTAGAGAGACATCATAGGTATAGCATAAGTGGGAGGCCATTGGTGTGGCCAGTAGTGAAATACCACTACTTTGATCGTTTCTCTACTTACTCGGTGAGACGGAGCCGGAGCTTTCCCCAGGCGGGATAGACTCCTCCTTCTAGTCCTAAGCGGCGGAAGGGTTCCTTCTCTCTCTTACTACTGTGGTTCACTTCATCTTCTTCATTTCGAAGATAGATCTTATTTATATATATATATATATATATATATATATATATATATATATATATATATATATATATATATATATATATATATCATACAAACCTCCAACAGCCAGGATCGAACATGGGACCCCTTGTGCAAGAGGCAGGCATGCTAACCGCTAGGCTAAGGGACTGTATAATAGGAAACAACTATTCGAAATACTAAGTACTCGAATACCCTTCGTCTCACAATGGTGAGCAACGGGGTCTATCGGTTGTTTCCGAACAGAACACATAGCCAGCTGATAGCGTTAACCGAACCTGACTGTACAACGCGGAGTTATATGAATACGAATAAAGTGTATATGAACGCGCACCTTCATAGAACATACAAACCTCCAACAGCCAGGATCGAACCTGGGACCCCTTGTGCAAGAGGCAGGCATGCTAACCGCTAGGCTAAGTTGTTTCCTATTATACAGTCCTTTAGCCTAGCGGTTAGCATGCCTGCCTCTTGCACAAGGGGTCCCAGGTTCGATCCTGGCTGTTGGAGGTTTGTATGTCCTATGAAGGTGCGCGTTCATAGACACTTTATTCGTATGTATATATATATATTTTTTTTTTTATATACTATTCGCTATTTCCCGCGATAGCGAGGTAGCGTTAAGAACAGAGGACTGGGCCTTTGAGGGAATATCCTCACCTGGACCTCTTCTCTGTTCCTTCTTTTTGAAAATTAAAAAAAAACAAAAACGAGAGGGGAGGATTTCCAGACCCCCGCTCCCTTCCCTTTTAGTCGCCTTTTACGACACGCAGGGAATACGTGGGAAGTATTCTTTCTCCCCTATCCCCAGGGAATATATATATATATATATATATATATATATATATATATATATATATATATATATATATATATATATATATATATATATATATATATATATACTCACTCCATCTCCTTCTCACATCCCCACTACTTGTTATCACCTCCCCATTTGCGCCCTTCACTGAAGTTCCCATTTCCTCCCTTGTCTTACATACTTTATTTACCTCCTACCAGAACATCTTTTTATTCTCCCTAAAATCTAATGATACTCTCTCACCCCAACTCTCATTTGCCCTCTTTTTCACCTCTTGCACCTTTCTCTTGACCTCCTGTCTTTTTCTTTTATACATCTCCCACTCAACTGCATTTTTTCCCTGCAAAAATAATCCAAATGCCTCTCTCTTCTCTTTCACTAATAATCTTACTTCTTCATCCCACCACTCACTAACCTTTCTAATCAACCCACCTCCCACTCTTCTCATGCCACAAGCATCTTTTGCGCAATCCATCACTGATTCCCTAAATACATCCCATTCCTCCCCCACTCCCCTTACTTCCATTGTTCTCACCTTTTTCCATTCTGTACTCAGTCTCTCCTGGTACTTCCTCACACAAGTCTCCTTCCCAAGCTCACTTACTCTCACCACCCTCTTTACCCCAACATTCACTCTTCTTTTCTGAAAACCCATACAAATCTTCACCTTAGCCTCCACAAGATAATGATCAGAAGGTTTGTTGAATGTGTTTGAAGATAAAGTGGCAGATATAGGGTGTCTTGGTCGAGGTGGTGTGCAAAGTGAGAGGATTAGGGAAAATGATTTGGTAAACAGAAAAGAGGTAGTAAAAGCTTTGCGGAAGATGAAAGCCGGCAAGGCAGCAGATTTGGATGGTATTGCAGTGGAATTTATTAAAAATGGAGGTAACTGTATTATTGACTGGTTGGTATGGTATTTAATGTATGTATGACTCATGGTGAGGTGCCTGAGGATTGGCGGAATGCGTGCATAGTGCCATTGTACAAAGGCAAAGGGAATAAGAGTAAGTGCTCAAATTACAGAGGTATAAGTTTGTTGAGTATTCCTGGTAAATTATATGGGAGGGTATTGATTGAGAGGGTGAAGGCATGTACAGAGCATCAGATTGGGGAAGAGCAGTGTGGTTTCAGAAGTGGTAGAGGATGTGTGGATCAGGTGTTTGCTTGGAAGAATGTATGTGAGAAATACTTAGAAAAGCAAATGGATTTGTATCTAGCATTTATGGATCTGGAGAAGGCATATGATAGAGTTGATAGAGATGCTCTGTGGAAGTTATTAAGAATATATGGTGTGGGAGGCAAGTTGTTAGAAGCAGTGAAAAGTTTTTATCGAGGATGTATGGCATGTGTACGTGTAGGAAGAGAGGAAAGTGATTGGTTCTTAGTGAATGTACGTTTGCGGCTGGGGTGTGTGATGTTTCCATGGTTGTTTAATTTGTTTATGGATGGGGTTGTTAGGGAGGTAAATGCAAGAGTTTTGGAAAGAGGGGCAAGTATGAAGTCTGTTGGGGATGAGAGAGCTTGGGAAGTGAGTCAGTTGTTGTTCGCTGATGATACAGCGCTGGTGGCTGATTCATGTGAGAAACTGCAGAAGCTGGTGACTGAGTTTGGTAAAGTGTGTGAAAGAAGAAAGTTAAGAGTAAATGTGAATAAGAGCAAGGTTATTAGGTACAGTAGGGTTGAGGGTCAAGTCAACTGGGAGGTAAGTTTGAATAGAGAAAAACTGGAGGAACTAAAGTGTTTTAGATATCTGGGAGTGGATCTGGCAGCGGATGGAATCATGGAAGCGGAAGTGGATAATAGGGTGGGGGAGGGGGCGAAAATCCCGGGAGCCTTGAAGAATGTTTGGAAGTCGAGAACATTATCTCGGAAAGCAAAAATGGGTATGTTTGAAGGAATAATGGTTCCAACAATGTTGTATGGTTGCGAGGCGTGGGCTATGGATCGAGTTGTGCGCTGGAGGATGGATGTGCTGCAAATGAGATGTTTGAGGACAATGTGTGGTGTAAGGTGGTTTGATCGAGTAAGTAACGTAAGGGTAAGAGAGATGTGTGGAAATAAAAAGAGTGTGGTTAAGAGAGCAGAAGAGGGTGTTTTGAAATGGTTTGGGCACATGAAGAGAATGAGTGAGGAAAGATTGACCAAGAGGATGTATATGTCGGAGGTGGAGGGAACGAGGAGAAGTGGGAGACCAAATTGGAGGTGGAAAGATGGAGTGAAGAAGATTTTGTGTGATCGGGGCCTGAACATGGAGGAGGGTGAAAGGAGGGCAAAGAATAGAGTGAATTCGATCGATGTGGTATACCGGGGTTGACGTGCTGTCAGTGGATTGAATCAGGGCATGTGAAGCGTCTGGGGTAAACCATGGAAAGCTAGGTAGGTATGTATATTTGCGTGTGTGGACGTATGTATATACATGTGTATGGGGGTGGGTTGGGCCATTTCTTTCGTCTGTTTCCTTGCGCTACCTCGCAAACGCGGGAGACAGCGAAAAAAAAAAAATATATATATATATATATATATATATATATATATATATATATATATATATATATATATATATATATATATATATATATATACTATTCATTTATTTATTTTGCTTTGTTGCTGTCTTCCGCATTAGCGAGGTAGCGCAAGGAAACAGACTAAAGAATGGACCAACCCACCCAAACGCACATATATATACATACACGTCCACACACGCAAATATACATGCCTATACATCTCAACGTATACATATATATACACTCCCTGACATGCACATATATACACATGTACATAATTCATACTGTTTGCCTTTATTCATTTCCATCGTCACCTCGCCACACCTTAAATAACAACCCCTACCCCGTCATGTGTGCGAGGTACCGCAAGGAAAAGAGAACAAAAGCCCCATTCGTTCACACTCAGTCTCTAGCTGTCATGTAATAATTCACCGAAACCACAGCTTCCTTTCAACATCCAGGCCCCACAGAACTTTCCATGGTTTACCCCAGACGCTTCGCATGCACTGGTTCAATCCATTGACAGCACGTCGACCACATCGTTCTAATTCACTCTATTCCTTGCACGAATTTCACCCTCCTGCATGTTCAGGCCCCGATCACTCAAAATCTTTTTTATTCCATCTTTCCACCTCCAATTTTGTCTCCCACTTCTCCTCGTTCCCTCCAACTCTGACATATATATATCCTCTTGGTCAATCTCTCCTTACTCATTCTTTCCAGGTGACCAAACCATTTCAAAACACCCTCTTCTGCTTTCTCAACCACACTCTTTTTATTACAACACATCTCTCTTACCCTATTATTACATACTCGATCAAGACACCGCACACCACATCTTGTCCTCAAACATCTCATTTCCAGCACATCCACCCTCCTACGCACAACTCTATCCATCGCCCACGCCTCGCAACCAAACAAAATTGTCGGAACCAATATTCCTTCAAACATACCCACTTTTGCTTTCCGAGATAATGTTCTCGACTTCCACACATTCTTCAAGGCTCCCAGAATTTTTGTCTCCTCCCCAACCTATGATTCACTTCTGCTTCCATGGTTCCTTCCGCTGCGAAATCCATTCCCAGATATCTAAAACATTTCACTTCCACTATTTTTTCTCCATACAAAGTTACCTCTCAATTGACTTGACCCTCAACCCTACTGTACCTAATAACCTTGCTCTTAAACACATTTACACTCAACTTTCTTCTCTCACACACCTTACCAAACTCAGTCACCAGCTTCTGCAGTTTCTTACCCGAATCAGCCACCAGCGCTGTATCATCCAGAGAACAACAACTGACTCACTTCCCAAGCTCTCTCATCCACAACAGACTGCATACTTGCCCCTCTTTCCAAAACTCTTGCATTCACCTCCCTAACAACCCCATCCATAAACAAATCAAACAACCATGGAGACATCACACACCCCTGCCGCAAACCTACATTCACTGAGAACCAATCACTCTCCTCTCTTACTAAACGTACACATGCCTTACATTCTCGATAAAAACGTTTCACTGCTTCTAACAACTAGCCTCCCACACCATATATTCTTAATACCTTCCACAGTGGTTCTCTGTCAACTCTATCATATACATTCTTCAAATCCATAAATGCAGCATACAAATCCATTTGCCTTTCTAATCATTTCTCACACACATTCTTCAAAGCAAACATCTAATCAACACATCCTCTACCTCTTCGGAAACCACAATGCTCTTCCCCAATTTGATGCTCTGTACATGCGTTCACCCTCTCAATCAATACCCTCCCATATAATTTCCCAAAAATACTCAACAAACTTATACCTCTCTTATATGAGCACTCACCTTTGTCCCCCTTTCCTTCGTACAATGGCAATATGAAAGCATTCCACCAATCCTCAGGCACATCATCATAAATCATACATACATTAAATAACCTTACCGACCAATCAGTAATAAAGTCACCTCCTTTTTTAATAAATTCCAATGCAATAACATCCAAATTTTACTGCCTTGCCGGCTTTCATCTTCGGCAAAGCTTTCACTACCTCCTCTCTGTTTACCCAATCATTTTCCCTAACCCTCTCACTTTGCATACCATATTGACCAAAACACCCTATATCTGCCACTCAATCATCAAACACATTCAACAAACCTTCAAACTACTCACATCACCACTACTTGTTATCACCTACCCATTAGCCTCCTTCACTGAAGTTCCAATTTGTTCCCTTGTCTTACGTACTTTATTTACCTCCTTCCAAAACATCTTTTTATTCTCCCTAAAATTGAATGATACTCTCTCACCCCAACTCTCATTTCCCCTCTTTTTTACCTCTTGAACCTTGACCTCCTGCCTCTTTCTTTTATACATCTCCCACTCATTTGCATTATTTCACTGCAAAAATCGTCCAAATGACTCTCTCTTCTATTTCACTAATAATCTTACTTCTTCATCCCACCACTCACTACCCTTTCTAATCTGCTCACCTCACACGCTTATCATTCCACAAGCATCTTTTGCGCAAGCTATCACTGTTCCCTAAATACATCCCATTTCTCCCACACTGCCCTTACTTCCTTTGTTCTCACCTTTTTCCATTATGTACTCAGTCTCTCCTGGTGATTCTTCACACAAGTCTCCTTCCCACGCTCACTTACTCTCACCACTCTCTTTACGCCAACATTCTCTCTTCTTTTCTGAAAACCTCTAAAAATCTTCACCTTCGCCTCCACAAGATAATGATCAGATATCCCTCCAGTTGCACCTCTCAGCACATTTACATCCAAAAGTCTCTCGTGCGTCTATCAATTAACACGTAATCCAATAACGCTCTTTGGCCATCTCTCCTACTTAAATACATGTACTTATATATATATATATATATATATATATATATATATATATATATATATATATATATATATATATATATATATATATATATATATATATATATATATATATATATATATATATATATATATATATATATATATATATATATATATATATATATATATATATATATATATATATATATATATATCTTTTTAAACCATGTATTCTCGATCACCAGTCCTTTCTTAGGACATAAATCTACAAGCTCTTCACCATTTCCATTTACAATACTGAACACCTCATGTATACCAATTATTCCCTCAACTGCCACATTACTCACCTTTGCATTCAAATCACCCATCACTATAACCCGGTCTAGTGCATCAAAACCACTAGCACACTTATTCAGCTGCTCTCAAAACACTTGCCTCTCATGATCTTTCT
>NC_092237.1:38918691-38924864 GCF_036320965.1 Panulirus ornatus
CTGGGTGGTAAGATTATTTAATGTATGCATGATTCATGGTGAAGTGCCCGAGGATTGGCAGAATGCTTGCATAGTGGTATTGCACAAAGGCAAAAGGGATAAGAGTGAGTGCTCAAATTACAGAGGTAAAAGTTTATTCAGTATTCCTGGTAAATCATATGGCAGAGTACTGATTGAGAAGGTGAAGGCATGTACCGAGCATCATATTGGGGAAGAGCTGTGTGGTTTCCGAAGTGGTAGAGGATGTGTCGATCAGGTGTTTGCTTTGAAGAATGTATGTGAGAAATACCTAGAAAAATACTGAGAAATACTTAGAAAATACTTAGAAAGACAAATGGTTTTGTATGTAGCATTCATGGATCTGGAGAAGACATATGATAGAGTTGATAGAGATGCTCTGTGGAAGGTATTAACAATATATGGTGTGGGAGGCAAGAAGTTAGAAGCAGTGAAAAGTTTTTATTTAGGATGTAAGCCATGTGTACGTGTACGAAGAGAGGAAAGTTATTGGTTCTCATTGAATGTAGGTTTGCGGCAGGGGTGTGTGATGTCTCCATGGTTGTTTGATTTATCTATGGATGGGGTTGTTAGGGAGGTGAATGCAAGAGTTTTGGAAAGAGGGGCAAGTATGCAGTCTGTTGTGGATGAAAGAGCTTGGGGAAGTGAGTCATTTGTTGTTTGCTGATGATACAGCGCTGGTGGTTGATTCATGTGCGAAGCTGCAGAAGCTGGTGACTGAGTTTGGTAAAGTTTGTGAAAGAAGAAACTTGAAAGTAAATGTGAATAAGAGCAAGGTTATTAGGTACCATAGGGTTGAGGATCAAGTCAACTGGGAGGTAAGTTTGAATGGAGAAAAACTGGAAGAAGTGAAGTGTTTTAGATATCTAGGAATGGATTTGGCACCGGATGGAACCATGGAAGCGGATGCGAATCATAGGGTGGGGGAGGGGGCGAAAATTCTGGGAGCCTTGAAGAATGATGTGGAAGTCGAGGACATTATCTCGAAAGCAAAAATGGGTATGTTTGAAGGAATAGTGGTTCCAACAACGTTGTATGGTTGCGAGGTTTGGGCTTTGGATATAGTTTTGCTCAGGAGGGTGGATGTGCTGGAAATGAGATGTTTGAGGACAATATTTTGTGTGAGGTGGTTTGATCGAGTAAGTAATGTAAGGGTAAGAGAGATGTAAGGAAATAAAAAGAGCGTGGTTGAGAGACCAGAAGAGGGTGTTTTGAAATGGTTTGGGCATATGGAGAGAATGAGTGAGGAAAGATTGACCAAGAGGATATATGTGTCAGAGGTGGAGGGAACGAGGAGAAGTGGAAGACCAAATTGGAAATGGAAAGATATAGTGAAAAAGATTTTGAGTGATCGGGGCCTGAGCATGCAGGAGGGTGAAAGGCGTGATTAGGAATAGAATGAATTGGAACGATGTGGTATACCGGGGTCGACGTGCTGTCAGTGGATTGAACCAGGTCATGTAAAACGTCTGGGGTAAACCACTCAGGTTCCTTGGGGCCTGGATGTGGAAAGGTAGCTGTGGTTTCGGTGCATTATTACATGACATTTAGAGACTGAGTGTGAACGAATGGGGCCTTTGTTGTCTTTTCTTAGCGCTACCTTGCTCACATGAGGGGGGGAGGGGGCTGTTATTCCATGTGTGGCGAGGTGGCGATGGGAATGAATAAAGGCAGACAGCATGAATTATGTACATGTGTATATATATATATATATGTTTATGTGTGTGTTTGTATATATGTATACATTGAGTTGTATAGGTATGTATATTTGCGTGTGTGGACGTGTATGTATATGCATGCGTATGTGGGTGGGTTGGGCCATTCTTTCGTTTCCTTGAGCTACCTCGCTAACGCGGGAGACAGCGAGAATGCAAATAAGTATATAGATAAATATATATATGTGTATATATATATATATATATATATATATATATATATATATATATATATATATATATATATATATATATATATATATATATATATATATATATATATATATATATATATATATATATATATATATATATATATATATATATATATATATATACACGTCTAGTGAAAAGTTTTTATCGAGGATGTAAGGCATGTGTACGTGTAGGAAGAGAGGAAAGTGATTGGTTCTCAGTGAATGTAGGTTTGCGGCAGGGGTGTGTGATGTCTCCATGGTTGTTTAATTTGTTTATGGATGGGGGTGTTAGGGAGGTAAATGCAAGAGTCCTGGAAAGAGGGGCAAGTATGAAGTCTGTTGGGGATGAGAGAGCTTGGGAAGTGAGTCAGTTGTTGTTCGCTGATGATACAGCGCTGGTGGCTGATTCATGTGAGAAACTGCAGAAGCTGGTGACTGAGTTTGGTAAAGTGTGTGGAAGAAGAAAGTTAAGAGTAAATGTGAATAAGAGCAAGGTTATTAGGTACAGTAGGGTTGAGGGTCAAGTCAATTGAGAGGTGAGTTTGAATGGAGAAAAACTGGAGGAAGTGAAGTGTTTTAGATATCTGGGAGTGGATCTGTCAGCGGATGGAACCATGGAAGCGGAAGTGGATCATAGGGTGGGGGAGGGGGCGAAAATTTTGGGAGCCTTGAAAAATGTGTGGAAGTCGAGAACATTATCTCGGAAAGCAAAAATGGGTATGTTTGAAGGAATAGTGGTTCCAACAATGTTGTATGGTTGCGAGGCGTGGGCTATGGATAGAGTTGTGCGCAGGAGGATGGATGTGCTGGAAATGAGATGTTTGAGGACAATGTGTGGTGTGAGGTGGTTTGATCGAGTAAGTAACGTAAGGGTAAGAGAGATGTGTGGAAATAAAAAGAGCGTGGTTGAGAGAGCAGAAGAGGGTGTTTTGAAATGGTTTGGGCACATGGAGAGAATGAGTGAGGAAAGATTGACCAAGAGGATATATGTGTCGGAGGTGGAGGGAACGAGGAGAAGAGGGAGACCAAATTGGAGGTGGAAAGATGGAGTGAAAAAGATTTTGTGTGATCGGGGCCTGAACATGCAGGAGGGTGAAAGGAGGGCAAGGAATAGAGTGAATTGGAGCGATGTGGTATACAGGGGTTGACGTGCTGTCAGTGGATTGAATCAAGGCATGTGAAGCGTCTGGGGTAAACCATGGAAAGCTGTGTAGGTATGTATATTTGCGTGTGTGGACGTGTGTATGCACGTGTGTATGGGGGTTGGGCCATTTCTTTCGTCTGTTTCCTCGCGCTACCTCGCAAACGCGGGAGACAGCGACAAAGTATAAAAAAAAAAAAAAAAAAAAAAAAAAAAAAATATATATATATATATATATATATATATATATATTCACACAGACATATACATGTATACACATGTATATAATTCATACTGTCTGCCTTTGTTCATTCCCATCACCAACCCGCCACACATAAAATAACAACCCCCTCCCCCATCATGTGCGTGAGGTAGAGCTAGGAAAAGGCAACAAAGGCCACATTCGTTCACAAACAGTCTCTAGGAGTCATGTAACAATGCACCGAAACCTCAGCTCCCTTTCCACATCCAGGCCCTACAGAACTATCCGTGGCTTACCCCAGACGCTTCACATGCCCTGGTTCAATCCACTGACACCACGTCGACCCGGTACACCACATCGCTCCAATTCACTCTACTCCTTGCACGTCTTTCACCCTCCTGCATGTTCAGACCCCCATCACTCAAAATCTTTTTTACTCCAACTTTCCACGTCCAATGTGGTCTCCCACTTTTTCTCGTTCCCTCCACCTCTGACACAAATATCCTCTTGGTCCATCTTTCCTCTAAATGTGACCAAACCATTTCAAAAGACCCTCTTCTGCTCTCTCAACCACACTATTTTTATCACAATACATCTCTCTTACCCTATTATTACTTAATCGATGACACCACCTCACACCACATATTGTCCTCAAACATCTCATTTCCAGCAAATCCTCCCTCCTGCGCACAACTCTATCCATAGTCTACGCCTCGCAACTATACAACGTTGTTGGAGCCACTATTACTTTAAACATACCCAATTTTTGCTTCCCAAGATAATGGTCTCTACTTCCATACATTTTTCAATGCTCCCAGAAATTTCGCCCCCATCCCCACCCCCACCCTATGATTCACTTCCGCTTCCATGGTTCCATCCGCTGCCATATCCACTCCCAGATATCTAAAACACTTCACTTCCTCCAGTTTTTCTCCTTTCAAACTTACCTCTCAATCGACTTGTCCCTGAACCCTACTGTACCTAATAACCTTGCTCTGGTTCACATTTACTCTTAGCTTTCTTATTTCACACACTTTAACAAACTCAGTCACTAGCTTCTACAGTTTCTCACATGAATCAACCACCAGCGCTGTATCATCAGCGAACAACAACTGACTCACTTCCCAAGCTCTCTCATCCACAACAGACTGCATACTTGCCCCTCTTTTCATAACACTTGCATTCACCTCCCTAACAACTCCATCCATAAACAAATTAAACAACCATGGAGACATCACACACCCCTGCCGCAAACCTACATTCACTAAGAACCAATTACTTTCCTCTCTTCCTACACGTACATATGCCTTACCTCCTCGATAAAAACTTTTCACTGCTTCTAACAACTTGCCTCCAACACCATATATTTTTAACACCTTCCAGAGAGGTTCTCTATCAACTCTATCATGTGCCTTCTCCAGATCCATAAATACTGCATACAAATCCATTTGCTTTTCTAAGTATTTCTCACATACATTCTTCAAAGCAAACACCTGATCCACACATCCTCTACCACTTCTGAAACCACATTGCTCTTTCCCAATCTGATGTTCTGTACATGCCTTCACCCTCTCAATCAATACCCTCTCACATAATTTCCCAGGAATACTCAACAAACTTATACCTCTGTAATTTGATCACTCACTTTTATCCCCTCTATCTTTGTACAATGGCAGTATCCAAGCATTCTTCGAATCCTCGGGCACCTCACCATGAGACATACATACACTAAATAACCTTACCAACCAGTCAACAATACAGTCACCCCCTTTTTTGATAAATTCTACTGCAATACCATCCAAGCCCGCTGCCTTGCCGACTTTCGTCTTCCGCAAGGCTTTTAGTACTTCTTCTCTTTTTCCCAAATTATTTTCCACACCACCTCGACCAAAACACCGTATATCTTCCTCTCTATCATCAAACACTTCAAAAAGCCTTCAAAATACTCACTCCATCTCTTTCTCACATCCCCACCACTTGTTATCACCTACCCATTAGCCCCCTTTACTGAAGTTCCCATTTGTTCCCTTGTCTTACGCACTTTATTTACCTCCTTCCAAAACATCTTTTTATTCTCCCTAAAATTTAATGATACTCTCTCACCCCAACTCTCATTTGACCTGTTTTTCACCTCTTCCACCTTTTTCTTGACCTCCTGCCTCTTTTTTTTATACATCTCCCACTCATTTGCATTATTTCCTTGCAAAAATCGTCCAAATGCCTCTCTCTTCTCCTTCACCAATAATCTTACTTCATCCCACCACTCACTACCTTTTCTAATCTGCCCACCTCTCACGCTTCTCATGCCACAGGCATCTTTTGCGCAAGCCATCCCTGCTTCTCTAAATAAATCCCATTCCTCCTTCACTCCCCTTACGTCCTTAGTTCTCACCTTTTTCCATTCTGTATTCAGTCTCTCCTGGTGCCTCTTCAAACAAGACTCCTTCCCAAGCTCACTTACTCCCACCACTCTTTTCACCCAACATTCTCTCTTCTTTTCTGAGAACCTCTTCAAATATTCACATTCGCCTCCACATGATAATGATCAGACATCCCTCCAGTTGCACCTCTCAGCATATTAACATCCAAAAGTCTCTCTTTCGCGCGCCTATCAATTAACACGTAATCCAATAACAAGCTCTTCACCATTTTCGTTTACAACACTGATCACCCCATGTACACCAATTACTCCCTCAACTGCCTCAGTACTCACCTTTGCATTCAAATCACCACTCATTATAACCCTTTCTCGTGTATCAAAACTACTAACACACCCACTCAGTTGCTCCCAAAACGCTTGCTTCTCATGATCTTTCTTCTCATGCCCAGGTGCATATGCACCAATAATCACCCATCTCTCTCCATCAACTTTCAGTTTTACCCATATCAATCTAGAGTTT
>NC_092237.1:38924964-38955635 GCF_036320965.1 Panulirus ornatus
AGTACTGATTGAGAAGGTGAAGGCATGTACCGAGCATCATATTGGGGAAGAGCTGTGTGGTTTCCGAAGTGGTAGAGGATGTGTCGATCAGGTGTTTGCTTTGAAGAATGTATGTGAGAAATACCTAGAAAAATACTGAGAAATACTTAGAAAATACTTAGAAAAACAAATGATTTTGTATGTAGCATTTATGGATCTGGAGAAGACATATGATAGAGTTGATAGAGATGCTCTGTGGAAGGTATTAACAATATATGGTGTGGGAGGCAAGAAGTTAGAAGCAGTGAAAAGTTTTTATTTAGGATGTAAGCCATGTGTACGTGTACGAAGAGAGGAAAGTTATTGGTTCTCATTGAATGTAGGTTTGCGGCAGGGGTGTGTGATGTCTCCATGGTTGTTTGATTTATCTATTGATGGGGTTGTTAGGGAGGTGAATGCAAGAGTTTTGGAAAGAGGGGCAAGTATGCAGTCTGTTGTGGATGAAAGAGCTTGGGGAAGTGAGTCATTTGTTGTTTGCTGATGATACAGCGCTGGTGGTTGATTCATGTGCGAAACTGGTGACTGAGTTTGGTAAAGTTTGTGAAAGAAGAAACTTGAAAGTAAATGTGAATAAGAGCAAGGTTATTAGGTACCATAGGGTTGAGGATCAAGTCAACTGGGAGGTAAGTTTGAATGGAGAAAAACTGGAGGAAGTGAAGTGTTTTAGATATCTGGGAATGGATTTGGCACCGGATGGAACCATGGAAGCGGATGCGAATCATAGGGTGGGGGAGGGGGCGAAAATTCTGGGAGCCTTGAAGAATGTGTGGAAGTCGAGAACATTATCTCGGAAAGCAAAAATGGGTATGTTTGAAGGAATAGTGGTTCCAACAATGTTGTATGGTTGCGAAGCGTGGACTATGGATACAGTTGTGCGCAGGAGGATGGTTGTGCTGGAAATGAGATGTTTGAGGACAATGTGTGGTGTGAGGTGGTTTGATCGAGTAAGCAACGTAAGGGTAAGAGAGATGTATGGAAATAAAAAGAGCGTGGCTGAGAGAGCAGAAGAGTGTGTTTTGAAATGTTTTGGTCACATGGAGAGAATGAGTGAGGAAAGATTGACCAAGAGGATATATGTGTCGGAGGTGGAGGGAACGAGGAGAAGAGGGAGACCAAATTGGAGCTGGAATGATGGAGTGAAAAAGATTTTGAGTGATCGGGGCCTGAACATGCAGGAGGGTGAAAGGAGGGCAAAGAATAGAGTGAATTGGAGCGATATGGTATACCGGGGTTGACGTGCTGTCAGTGGATTGAATCAAGGCATGTGTATGGGGGTGGGTTGGGCCATTTCTTTCGTCTGTTTCCTTGCGCTACCTCGCAAACGCGGGAGACAGCGACAAAGCAAAAAAAAAAAAAATATATATATATATATATATATATATATATATATATATATATATATATATATATTTTTTATTATCTTTTATTATACTTTGTATAATATATATATATGTATGTATGTATACGTTGAGATGTATAGGTATGTATATGTGCGTGTGGGGACGTGTGAAACGAAGCTCTAGGGTAAAGGGGAAGAGTGATTTGGGAATGTTTTGGGACTAAAGTCAGGGGTAGGTGAGAGGACAAGAGCAAGGGAAGGAGTAGCACTACTCCTGAAACAGGAGTGGTGTGAGTATGTGATAGAGTGTAAGAAAGTAAACTCTAGATTGATATGGGTAAAACTGAAAGTTGATGGAGAGAGATGGGTGATTATTGGTGCGTATGCACCTGGGCATGAGAAGAAAGATCATGAGAGGCAAGTGTTTTGGGAGCAACTGAATGAGTGTCTTAGTAGCTTTGATGCACGAGACCTGGTTATAGTGATGGGTGATTTGAATGGAAAGGTGAGTAATGTGGCAGATGAGGGAAGAAGTGGTATACATGGGGTGTTCAGTGTTATAAATGGAAATGATGAAGAGCTTGTAGATTTGTGCTGAAAAAGGACTGGTGATTGCGAATACCTGGTTGAAAAAGAGAGATATACATAAGCATACGTACTTAAGTAGGAGAGATGGCCAGAGAGCGTTATTGGATTACGTGTTAATTGTTATGAGCGCGAAAGAGAGACTTTTGGATGTTAATGTACTGAGAGGTGCAACTGGAGGGATGGCTGATCATTATCTTGTGGAGGCGAAGGTGATGATTTCTAGAGGTTTTCAGAAAAGAAGAGAGAATGTTAGGATGAAGAGAGTGGTGAGAGTAAGTGAGCTTGGAAGGAGACTTGTGTGAAGAAGTACCAGGAAAGACTGAATACAGAATGGAAAAAGGTAAGAACAAAGGATGTAAGGGGAGTGGGGGAGGAATGGGATGTATTTAGGGAAGCAGTGATGGCTTGCGTAAAAGATGCTTGTGACATGAGAAGCGTGGGGGGTGGGCAGATTAGAAAGGGTAGTGAGTGGTGTGATGAAGAAGTAAGATTATTAGTGAAATAGAAGGGAGAGGGATTTGAACGATTTTTGCAGGGAAATAATGCAAATGAGTGGGAGATGTATAAAAGAAAGAGGCAGGAGGTTAAGAGAAAGGTGTAAGCGGTGAAAAAGAGGGCAAATGAGAGATGGGGTGAGAGAGTATCATTAGATTTTAGGGAGAATAAAAAGATGTTTTGGAAGGAGGTAAATAAAATGCGTAAGACAAGTGAAAAAATTGGAACTTCAGTGAAGTGGGCAAATGGAGAGGTGAAAACTAACAGTGGTGATGTTAGAAGGAGATGGAATGAGTATTTAGAGGGTTTGTTGAATGTGTTTGATGATAGAGTGGCAGATATAGGATGTTTTGGTCGAGGTGGTGTGCAAAGTGAGAGGGTTAGGGAAAATGATTTGGTAAACAGAGAAAAGGTAGTAAAAGGTTTGTGGAAGATGAAAGCCGGCAAGGCAGCGGGTTTGGACGGTATTGCAGTGGAATTTATAAAAAAAGGGGGTGACTGTATTGTTCGCTGGGTGGTAAGATTATTTAATGTATGCATGATTCATGGTGAAGTGCCCGAGGATTGGCAGAATGCTTGCATAGTGGTATTGCTCAAAGGCAAAAGGGATAAGAGTGAGTGCTCAAATTACAGAGGTAAAAGTTTATTCAGTATTCCTGGTAAATTATATGGCAGAGTACTGATTGAGAAGGTGAAGGCATGTACCGAGCATCATATTGGGGAAGAGCTGTGTGGTTTCCGAAGTGGTAGAGGATGTGTCGATCAGGTATTTGCTTTGAAGAATGTATGTGAGAAATACCTAGAAAAATACTGAGAAATACTTAGAAAATACTTAGAAAAACAAATGGATTTGCATGTAGCATTTATGGATCTGGAGAAGACATATGATAGAGTTGATAGAGATGCTCTGTGGAAGGTATTAACAATATATGGTGTGGGAGGCAAGAAGTTAGAAGCAGTGAAAAGTTTTTATTTAGGATGTAAGCCATGTGTACGTGTACGAAGAGAGGAAAGTTATTGGTTCTCATTGAATGTAGGTTTGCGGCAGGGGTGTGTGATGTCTCCATGGTTGTTTGATTTATCTATTGATGGGGTTGTTAGGGAGGTGAATGCAAGAGTTTTGGAAAGAGGGGCAAGTATGCAGTCTGTTGTGGATGAAAGAGCTTGGGGAAGTGAGTCATTTGTTGTTTGCTGATGATACAGCGCTGGTGGTTGATTCATGTGCGAAACTGGTGACTGAGTTTGGTAAAGTTTGTGAAAGAAGAAACTTGAAAGTAAATGTGAATAAGAGCAAGATTATTAGGTACCATAGGGTTGAGGATCAAGTCAACTGGGAGGTAAGTTTGAATGGAGAAAAACTGGAGGAAGTGAAGTGTTTTAGATATCTGGGAATGGATTTGGCACCGGATGGAACCATGGAAGCGGATGCGAATCATAGGGTGGGGGAGGGGGCGAAAATTCTGGGAGCCTTGAAGAATGTGTGGAAGTCGAGGACATTATCTCGAAAGCAAAAATGGGTATGTTTGAAGGAACAGTGGTTCCAACAACGTTGTATGGTTATGAGGTTTGGGCTTTGGATATAGTTTTGCTCAGGAGGGTGGATGTTCTGGAAATGAGATGTTTGAGGACAATATTTTGTGTGAGGTGGTTTGATCGAGTAAGTAATGTAAGGGTAAGAGAGATGTGAGGAAATAAAAAGAGTGTGGTTGAGAGACCAGAAGAGGGTGTTTTGAAATGGTTTGGGCATATGGAGAGAATGAGTGAGGAAAGATTGACCAAGAGGATATATGTGTCAGAGGTGGAGGGAACGAGGAGAAGTGGAAGACCAAATTGGAAATGGAAAGATATAGTGAAAAAGATTTTGAGTGATCGGGGCCTGAGCATGCAGGAGGGTGAAAGGCGTGATTAGGAATAGAATGAATTGGAACGATGTGGTATACCGGGGTCGACGTGCTGTCAATGGATTGAACCAGGTCATGTAAAGCGTCTGGGGTAAACCACGGAAGTTCCTTGGGGCCTGGATGTGGAAAGGGAGCTGTGGTTTCGGTGCATTATTACATGACATTAAGAGACTGAGTGTGAACGAATTGGGCCTTTGTTGTCTTTTCTTAGCGCTACCTTGCTCACATGAGGGGGGAGGGGGCTGTTATATCATGTGTGGCGAGGTGGCGATAGGAATGAATAAAGGCAGACAGCATGAATTATGTACGTGTGTATATATATATATGTTTCTGTGTGTGTTTGTATATATGTATACATTGAGTTGTATAGGTATGCATATTTGTGTGTGTGGACGTGTATGTATATGCATGCGTATGTGGGTGGGTTGGGCCATTCTTTCGTTTCCTTGCGCTACCTCGCTAACGCGGGAGACAGCGAGAATGCAAATAAGTATATAAATAAATATATATATGTATATATATATATATATATATATATATATATATATATATATATATATATATATATATATATATATATATATATATATATATATATATATATATATATATATATATATATATATATATATATATATATATATATATATATATATATATATATATATATATATATATATATATATATATATATATATATATATATATATATATTATATATATATATATATATATATATATATATATATATATATATATATATATATATATATATATATATATATATATATATATATATATATATATATATATATATATATATATATATATATATATATATATATATATATATATATATATATATATATATATATATATATATATATATATATATATATATTCACACAGACATATACATGTATACACATGTATATAATTCATACTGTCTGCCTTTATTCATTCCCATCACCAACCCGCCACACATAAAATAACAACCCCCTCCCCCATCATGTGCGCGAGGTAGAGCTAGAAAAAGGCAACAAAGGCCACATTCGTTCACAAACAGTCTCTAGGAGTCATGTAACAATGCACCGAAAACTCAGCTCCCTTTCCACATCCAGGCCCTACAGAACTATCCGTGGCTTACCCCAGACGCTTCACATGCCCTGGTTCAATCCACTGACAGCACGTCGACCCGGTACACCACATCGTTCCAATTCACTCTACTCCTTGCACGTCTTTCACCCTCCTGCATGTTCAGACCCCCATCACTCAAAATCTTTTTTACTCCAACTTTCCACCTCCAATGTGGTCTCCCACTTTTTCTCGTTCCCTCCACCTCTGACACAAATATCCTCTTGGTCCATCTTTCCTCTAAATGTGACCAAACCATTTCAAAAGACCCTCTTCTGCTCTCTCAACCACACTATTTTTATCACCATACATCTCTCTTACCCTATTATTACTTAATCGATGACACCACCTCACACCACATATTGTCCTCAAACATCTCATTTCCAGCAAATCCTCCCTCCTGCGCACAACTCTATCCATAGTCTACGCCTCGCAACCATACAACGTTGTTGGAGCCACTATTACTTTAAACATACCCAATTTTTGCTTTCCAAGATAATGGTCTCTACTTCCATACATTTTTCAATGCTCCCAGAAATTTCGCCCCCACCCCCACCCCCACCCCCACCCTATGATTCACTTCCGCTTCCATGGTTCCATCCGCTGACAGATCCACTCCCAGATATCTAAAACACTTCACTTCCTCCAGTTTTTCTCCTTTCAAACTTACCTCTCAATCGACTCGTCCCTGAACCCTACTGTACCTAATAACCTTGCTCTTGTTCATATTTACTCTCAGCTTTCTTATTTCATACACTTTAACAAACTCAGTCACTAGCTTCTATAGTTTCTCACATGAATCAACCACCAGCGCTGTATCATCAGCGAACAACAACTGACTCACTTCCCAAGCTCTCTCATCCACAATAGACTGCATACTTGCCCCTCTTTTCATAACACTTGCATTCACCTCCCTAACAACTCCATCCATAAACAAATTAAACAACCATGGAGACATCACACACCCTGCCGCAAACCTACATTCACTAAGAACCAATTACTTTCCTCTCTTCCTACACGTACATATGCCTTACCTCCTCGATAAAAACTTTTCACTGCTTCTAACAACTTGCCTCCCACACCATATATTCTTAACACCTTCCAGAGAGGTTCTCTATCAACTCTATCATGTGCCTTCTCCAGATCCATAAATACTGCATAGAAATCCATTTGCTTTTCTAAGTATTTCTCACATACATTCTTCAAAGCAAACACCTGATCCACACATCCTCTACCACTTCTGAAACCACATTGCTCTTTCCCAATCTGATGTTCTGTACATGCCTTCACCCTCTCAATCAATACCCTCCCACATAATTTCCCAGGAATACTCAACAAACTTATACCTCTGTAATTTGATCACTCACCTTTATCCCCTCTATCTTTGTACAATGGCAGTATCCAAGCATTCTTCGAATCCTCGGGCACCTCACCATGAGACATACATACACTAAATAACCTTACCAACTAGTCAACAATACAGTCACCCCCTTTTTTGATAAATTCTACTGCAATACCATCCAAGCCCGCTGCCTTGCCGACTTTCGTCTTCCGCAAAGCTTTTAGTACTTCTCCTCTTTTTCCCAAATTATTTTCCACACCACCTCGACCTAAACACCGTATATCTTCCTCTCTATCATCAAACACTTCAAAAAGCCTTCAAAATACTCACTCCATCTCTTTCTCACATCCCCACTACTTGTTATCACCTACCCATTAGCCCCCTTTACTGAAGTTCCCATTTGTTCCCTTGTCTTACGCACTTTATTTACCTCCTTCCAAAACATCTTTTTATTCTCCCTAAAATTTAATGATACTCTCTCACCCCAACTCTCATTTGACCTGTTTTTCACCTCTTCCACCTTTTTCTTGACCTCCTGCCTCTTTTTTTTATACATCTCCCACTCATTTGCATTATTTCCTTGCAAAAATCGTCCAAATGCCTCTCTCTTCTCCTTCACTAATAATCTTACTTCATCCCACCACTCGCTACCTTTTCTAATCTGCCCACCTCTCACGCTTCTCATGCCACAGGCATCTTTTGCGCAAGCCATCCCTGCTTCCCTAAATAAATCCCATTCCTCCTCCACTCCCCTTACGTCCTTAGTTCTCACCTTTTTCCATTCTGTATTCAGGCTCTCCTTGTGCCTCCTCAAACAAGACTGCCTCCCAAGCTCACTTACTCCCACCACTCTTTTCACCCAACATTCTCTCTTCTTTTCTGAGAACCTCTTCAAATATTCACATTCGCCTCCATATGATAATGATCAGACATCCCTCCAGTTGCACCTCTCAGCATATTAACATCCAAAAGTCTCTCTTTCGCGCGCCTATCAATTAACACGTAATCCAATAACAAGCTCTTCACCATTTTCGTTTACAACACTGATCACCCCATGTACACCAATTACTCCCTCAACTGCCTCAGTACTCACCTTTCCATTCAAATCACCACTCATTATAACCCTTTCTCGTGTATCAAAACTACTAACACACCCACTCAGTTGCTCCCAAAACACTTGCTTCTCATGATCTTTCTTCTCATGCCCAGGTGCATATGCACCAATAATCACCCATCTCTCTCCATCAACTTTCAGTTTTACCCATATCAATCTAGAGTTTACTTTCTTATACTCTCTCACATCCACCCACTACTCCTGTTTCAGGAGTAGTCCTACTCCTTCCCTTGCTCTTTTTCCTCTCACTAACCCCTGACTTTACTCCCAAGACATTCCCAAACCACTCTTCCCCTTTACCCTTGAGTTCGTTTTACTCAGAGCCAGAAATCCAGGTGCCTTTCCGCAAACTCACTACCTATCTCTCCTTTTTTCTCATCTTGTTTACATCCATATACATTTAGACACCCCAATCTGAGCCTTCGAGGAAGATAAGCACTCCCCGCGTGACTCCTCCTTCTGTTTTCCGTTTTAGAAAGTTAAGATACAAGGAGGGGAGGGTTTTCAGCCTCCCGCTCCCGTTTCCTTTAGTCGCATTCTACAACACGTGAGGAGTGCGTGGGAAGTATTCTTTCTCCCCTATCCCCAGGGATATATATATATATATATATATATATATATATATATATATATATATATATATATATATATATATATATTTTTTTTTTTTTTTTTTTTTGCTTTGTCGCTGTCTCCCGCGTTTGCGAGGTAGCGCAAGGAAACAGACGAAAGAAATGGCCCAACCCACCCCCATACACATGTATACACTTACGTCCACACACGCAAATATACATACCTACACAGCTTTCCATGGTTTACCCCAGACGCTTCACATGCCCTGATTCAATCCACTGACAGCACGTCAACCTCGGTATACCACATCGATCCAATTCACTCTATTCCTTGCCCTCCTTTCACCCTCATGCATGTTCAGGCCCCGATCACACAAAATCTTTTTCACTCCATCTTTCCACCTCAAATTTGGTCTCCCACTTCTCCTCGTTCGCTCCACCTCCGACACATATATCCTCTTGGTCAATCTTTCCTCACTCATTCTCTCCATGTGCGCAAACCATTTCAAAACACCCTCTTCTGTTCTCTCAACCCCGCTCTTTTTATTTCCACACATCTCTCTTACCCTTACGTTACTTACTCGATCAAACCACCTCACACCACACATTGTCCTCAAACATCTCATTTCCAGTACATCCATCCTCCTGCGCACAACTCTATCCATAGCCCACGCCTCGCAACCATACAACATTGTTGGAACCACTATTCCTTCAAACATACCCATTTTTGCTTTCCGAGATAATGTTTTCGACTTCCACACATTCTTCAAGGCTCCCAGAATTTTCGCCCCCTCCCCCACCCTATGATCCACTTCCGCTTCCATGGTTCCATCCGCTGCCAGATCCACTCCCAGATATCTAAAACACTTTACTTCCTCCAGTTTTGCTCCATTCAAACTTACCTCCCAATTGACTTTACCCTCAACCCTACTGTACGAAATAACCTTGCTCTTATTCACATTTACTCTTAACTTTCTTCTTTCACACACTTTACCAAACTCAGTCACCAGCTTCTGCAGTTTCTCACATGAGTCAGCCACCAGCGCTGTATCATCAGCGAACAACAACCGACTCACTTCCCAAGCTCTCTCATCCACAACAGACTTCATACTTGCCCCTCTTTCCAAAACTCCTGCATTCACCTCCCTAACAACCCCATTCATAAACAAATTAAACAACCATGGAGACATCACACACGCCTGCCGCAAACCTACATTCATTGAGAACCAATCACTTTCCTCTCTTCCTACACGTACACATGCCTTACATCCTCGATAAAAACTTTTCACTGCTTCTAACAACTTGCCTCCCACACCATATATTCTGAATACCTTCCACAGAGCATCTCTATATATATGTATGTATATATACATATATATATCAAATTATTCATCATACTTTGTCGCTGTCTCCTGCGTTAGGGAGGTAGCGAAGGAAACTGACGAAAGAATGGCCCAACCCACTGTACTTACACATGCATATACATACAAGTGCACACACGCACATATGCATACCTATTTATTTCAACGTATACATATACATGATTACACAGACATATATACACATGTACATAATGCATACTTGCTGCCTTTATTCATTCCTGTCGCCATCTCGCCATAAATGCGTGTGAGTTACCGCTAGGAAAAGACAACAAAGGCCACATTTGTTCACTCAGTCTCTAGCTCTCATGAGTAATTCACCGAAACCACAGCTCCCTTCCCAAATTCAGGCACCACAACACTTTCCATGGTTTACACCAGACGCTTCACAAGCCCTGGTTCAATCCATTGACACAACGTCGACCTAGGTATAACACATCGCTCCAAATCTCTCCATTCCTTGCACGCCTTTCACCCTCCAATATGTTCTGGCCCCGATCGCTCAAAATCTTTTTCACTCCATCCTTCCACCTCATATTTGGTGTGTCACCTCTCCTCTTTCCTTTAACCTCTAAAACATATATTCTCTTTGTCAATCTTTCCTCACTCATTCTCTTCATGTGACCAAACCATTTCAGTACACTCTGTTCTGTTCTCTAAACCACACTCTTTTTATTACTATACATCTTTCATACACTTTCATTACTTACTCGATCAACCCTCCCCATGCCACATATTGTCCTGAAACACCTCATTTCCAACACATCCACCCTCCTACGCACAACCCTATCTATAGCCCACGCCTTGTAACCATATAATATTGTTGGAACCACTATTCCTTCAAACATACCCATTTTTGCTCTCCGGGATAACGTTCACACCATCCATACATTCTTCAATGCTCCCACAACCTTCGCCTCCTACCCCACCTTATGACTCACTTCGGCTTTCATGGTTCCATCCACTGCTAAATCCACTCCCAGATATTTAAACACCTCACCTCCTCCAGTTTCCCTCCATTCAAACTTACCTCCCAATCTACTTGTCTCTCAACCCTACTGAACCTAATAACCTTGCTCTCTTTCACATTTATTCTCAGCTTTCTTCTTTCACACACTTTGCCAAACTTATTCACCAACTTCTGCAGTTTCTCACCCGAATCAGCCTTCAGCGCTGTATCATCAGCAAACAATAACTGACTCACTTCCCAACCCTCTCATCCGCGACAGACAGGATACTTGCCTCTCTCTCCAAAACTCTTGCATTCACCTCCTTAACAGCCCCATCCATAACAAAATAAACAATCTTGGAGACAACATGCACCCCTGCCGCAAACCAACATTCACTGGGAACCAATCACTTTCTTCTCTTCCCATTCGTGCACATGCCTTACATCCTTGATAAAAACTTTGCTTCTAGCAACTTACCTCCCACACCATATACTCACAATACCTTCCACAGAGTATCCCTATCAACTCTATCATATGCCTTCTCTAGATCCATAAATGCTACATACAAATCCATCTGTTTTTCTAAGTTTTCCCCACATACATTCTTCAAAGCAAACACCTAATCCACACATTCTTCTTTTCTGAAAACCTCTACAATTCTTCACCTTCGCCTCCACAAGATAATGATATGACATCCTTCCAGTTGCACCTCTCAGCACATTAACATCCAAAAGTCTCTCTTTCGCGCGCTTATCAATTAACACGTAATCCAATAACAAGCTCCTCACCATTTCTGTTTACAACCACAGTGCTCTTTCCCAATCTGATGCTCTGTACATCCCTTGACCCTCTCAATCAATACCCTAACGTATAATTTCCCAATAATACTCACCAAAAAAATACCTCTGTAATTTGTACACTTACCTTTATCACCTTTGCCATTTTACAATTGAACCATGCATGCATTACGCCAATCCTCAGGCACTTCACCATGAACCATACATACATTGAATATCCTCACCAACTAGTCAACAACTCAGTCACCCACTTTTTTAATAAATTCCACAGCATTACCATTCCACAGCATTACCATGCTTCTGCAAAGCATTTACTACCTCATCTCTGTTCACCAAATCATTCTCTATGACCCTCTCACTTCGAACACCATTTCGACCAAAACATCCTATTTCTGCTACTCTATCATCAAACACATTCAACGAACCTTCAAAATACTCACTCCATCTCCCTCCTACTTCACCTCTACTTATTATTACCTCCCCATTTGCCCCTTCACCGATGTTCCCATTTGTTCTCTTGTCTTACGCACTTTATTTACCTTCTACCAAAACATCTTTTTTATTCTCTCTAAACTTTAATGGCACTCTCTCACCCCAACTCTCATTTCCTTTTTTTTCACAAATGCATCTTTCTCTTGACCACCTGCCTCTTTCTTTTATACATTTCCCAGTCATTTGCACTACCTCCCTGCAAAAATCGTCGAAACGTCTTTTTCTTCTTTCACCGACAATCTTCCTTCTTCATCCCATATCTCGCTACCCTTTCTAATCTGCCCACCTTCCACCTTTCTTATGTCACAGGTATCTTTTGCGGAAGCCGTCCCTGCTTCCATAAATACGTCCCATTCCTCCCCCGCCCCCCTTACGTCATTTGCTCTCCCCTTTTCCCATTCTGCACTTAATCTCTCCTGGTACTTCCTCATGCAAGTCTCCTTCCCAAGGTCACTTACTCTCACCACTCTCTTCACTCCAACATTCTCTCTTCTTTTCTGAAAACTTCTACATATCTTCACCTTCGCTTCCACAAGATAATGATCAGACATACCTCAAGTTACCCCTCTCAGCACATTAACATCCAAAAGATTCTTTCACGCGCCTATAAATTAAAACGTAATCCAATAATGCTCCTTGACCATCTTTCCCACTTACATACGTAAACTTAAGTATATCACTCTTTTTAAACTGGATATTCCCAGTCACCAGTCCTCTTTTAGCACACAAATCTACAAGCTCTTCACCATTTCCGTTTGCAACAATGAACACACCATGTACACCAATTATTCCCTCAACTGCCACATTACTCACCTTGGCATTCAAATCACTCATCACAAAAACCCGGTCTCACGCGTCAAAGCTGCTAACACTCACTCAGCTCCTCCTAAAACACATGCCTCTCATGATCTTTCTTCTCATAACCAAGTGCATAGGCACCATTAATCTCCCATCTCTCTCCAACCACTTTTAGTTTTCCCATATCAGTCTAGAGTTTCCTTTCTTACACTCCATCACATACTCCCATAGCTCCTGCTTCAGGAGTAATGCTGCTCCTTCCTCTGCTCTTGTTTTTTCACCAACCACTGACTTTACTCCCAAGACGTTCCCAAACCTATATTTGCCTTTACCGTTAAGGTTCGTTTCGCTTAGAGCGAAAACATCCAGGTTCCTCACATCTAACATATTACCTATCTTTTCTTTTCCTAATCTTGCTTACACCCACACACATTTAGACACCTCAATCTGAGCCTTCGAGGAGGATGAACACTCCCAGCATGACAGCATCTTCTGTTTCCCCTATTAGAAAGCTGAAATATATATATATATATATATATATATATATATATATATATATATATATATATATATATATATATATATATATATATATATATATATATATATATATACATATATATATATGTATATATATATATATATATATATATATATATATATATATATATATATATATATATATATATATATATATATATATATATATATATATGTATATATATATATATATATATATATATATATATATATATATATATATATATATATATATATATATATATATATATATATATATATATATAAATATATATACATATATATATATATATATATCTTTTTTTTCTTTTTTTTGCTTTGTCGCTGTCTCCCGCGTTTGCGAAGTAGCGCAAGGAAACAGACGATATATATATATATATATATATATATATATATATATATATATATATATATATATATATATATATATATATATATATATATGTATATATATATATATATATATATATATATATATATATATATATATATATATATATATATATATATATATATATATATATATATATATATATATATAAATATATATACATATATATATATATATATATCTTTTTTTTCTTTTTTTTGCTTTGTCGCTGTCTCCCGCGTTTGCGAAGTAGCGCAAGGAAACAGACGAAAGAAATGGCCCAACCCACCCCCATACACATGTATATAAGTACGTCCACACACGCAAATATACATACCTACACAGCTTTCCATGGTTTACCCCAGACGCTTCACATGCCTTGATTCAATCCACTGACAGCACGTCAACCAAGGTATACCACATCGCTCCAATTCACTATATTCCTTGCCCTCCTTTCACCCTCCTGCATGTTCAGGCCCCGATCACACAAAATCTTTTTCACTCCATCTTTCCACCTCCAATTTGGTCTCCCTCTTCTCCTCGTTCCCTCCACCTCCGACACATATATTCTCTTGGTCAATCTTTCCTCACTCATTCTCTCCATGTGCCCGAACCATTTCAAAACACCCTCTTCTGCTCTCTCAACCACGCTCTTTTTATTTCCACACATCTCTCTTACCCTTACGTTACTTACTCGATCAAACCACCTCACACCACACATTGTCCTCAAACATCTCATTTCCAGCACATCCATCCTCCAGCGCACAACTCTATCCATAGCCCACGCCTCGCAACCATACAACATTGTTGGAACCACTATTCCTTCAAACATACCCATTTTTGCTTTCCGAGATAATGTTCTCGACTTCCACACATTCTTCAAGGCTCCCAGAATTTTCGACCCCTCCCCCACCCTATGATCCACTTCCGCTTCCATGGTTCCATCCGCTGCCAGATCCACTCCCAGATATCTAAAACACTTCACTTCCTCCAGTTTTTCTCCATTCAAACTCACCTCCCAATTGACTTGACCCTCAACCCTACTGTACCTAATAACCTTGCTCTTATTCACATTTACTCTTAACTTTCTTCTTCCACACACTTTACCAAACTCAGTCACCAGCTTCTGCAGTTTCTCACATGAATCAGCCACCAGCGCTGTATCATCAGCGAACAACAACTGACTCACTTCCCAAGCTCTCTCATCCACAACAGACTTCATACTTTCCCCTCTTTCCAAAACTCTTGCATTCACCTCCCTAACAACCCCATCCATAAACAAATTAAACAACCATGGGGACATCACACACCCCTGCCGCAAACCTACATTCACTGAGAACCAGTCACTTTCCTCTCTTCCTACACGTACACATGCCTTATATCCTCGATAAAAACTTTTCACTGCTTCTAACAACTTGCCTCCCACACCATATATTCTTAATACCTTCCACAGAGCATCTCTATCAACTCTATCATATGCCTTTTCAGAAGTGGTAGAGGATGTGTGGATCAGGTGTTTGCTTTGAAGAATGTATGTGAGAAATACTTAGAAAAGCAAATGGATTTGTATGTAGCATTTATGGATATATATATATATATATATATATATATATATATATATATATATATATATATATATATATATATATATATATATATATATATATATATATATATATATATATATATATATATATATATATATATATATATATATATATATATATATATATATATATATATATGTATATATATATATATATATATATATATGGATATACATATATGTATATATATATATATATATATATATATATATATATATATATATATATATATATATATATATATATATATATATATATATATATATATATATATATATATATATATATATATATATATATATATATATATATATATATATATATATATGTATATATATCCCTGGGGATAGGGGAGAAAGAATACTTCCCACGCATTCCTCACGTGTCGTAGAAGGCGACTAAGGGGGACGGGAGTGGGGGGCCAGAAACCCTCCCCTCATTGTATTTTAACTTTCTAAAATGGGAAACAGAAGAAGGAGTCACACGAGGAGTGCTCACCCTCCTCGAAGGCTCAGACTGGGGTGTCTAAATGTGTGTGGATGTAACCAAGATGAGAAAAAAGGAGAGATAGGTAGTATGTTTGAGGAAAGGAACCTGGATGTTTTGGCTCTGAGTGAAACGAAGCCTAAGGGTAATGGGGAAGAGTGGTTTGGGAATGTCTTGTGAGTAAAGTCAGGGGTTAGTGAGAGGACAAGAGCAAGGGAAGGAGTAGCAATACTCCTGAATCAGGAGTTGTGGGAGTATGTGATAGAGTGTAAGAAAATAAATTCTAAGAAAATAAAGTCTAAGTAAATTCTAGATTGATATGGGTAAAACTGAAAGTTGATGGAGAGAGATGGGTGATTATTGGTGCATATGCACCTGGGCATGAGAAGAAAGATCATGAGAGGCAAGTGTTTTGGGAGCAGCTGAATGAGTGTGTTAGTGGCTTTGATGCACAAGACCAGGTTATAGTGATGGGTGATTTGAATGCAAAGGTGAGTAATGTGACAGTTGACGGAATAATTGGTATACATGGAGTGTTCAGTGTTGTAAATGGAAATGGTGAAGAGCTTGTAGATTTATGTGCTGAAAAAGGACTGGTTATTGGGAATACCTGGTTTAAAAAGCGAGATATACATAAGTATACGTATGTAAGTAGGAGAGATGGCCAGAGAGCGTTATTAGATTACGTGTTGATTGATAGACGCACGAAAGAGAGACTTTTGGATGTTAATGTGCTAAAAGGTGCAACTGGAGGGATGTCTGATCATTATCTTGTGGAGGCGAAGGTGAAGATTTGTAGTAGGTTTCAAAAAAGAAGAGAGAATGTTGAGGTGAAGAGAGTGGTGAGAGTAAGTGAGCTTGGGAAGGATACTTGTGTGAGGAAGAAACAGGAGAGACTGAGTACAGAATGGAAAAAGGTAAGAACAAAGGAGGTAAGGGGAGTGGGGGGGAATGGGATGTATTTAGGGAAGCAGTGATGGCTTGCGCAAAAGATGCTTGTGGCATGAGAAGCGTGGGAGGTGGGATGATTAGAAAAGATAGTGAGTGATGGGATGAAGAAGTAAGATTATTAGCGAAAGAGAAGAGAGAGGCATTTGGACGATTTTTGCAGGGAAAAAGTACAAATGAGTGGGAGATTTATAAAAGAAAGAGGCAGGAGGTCAAGAGAAAGATGCAAGAGGGCAAATGAGAATTGGGGTGAGAGAGTATCATTAAATTTCAGGGAGAATAAAAAGATGTTTTGGAAGGAGGTAAATAAAATGCGTAAGACAAGGGAGCAAATGGGAACTTCAGTGAAGGGGGCTAATGGGGAGGTCATAACAAGTAGTGGTGATGTGAGAAGGAGATGGAGTAAGTATTTTGAAGGTTTGTTGAATGTTTTTGATGATAGAGTGGCAGATATAGGGTGTTTTGGTCGAGGTGGTGTGCAAAGTGAGAGGGTTAGGGAAAATGATTTGGTATATAGAGAGGAGGTAGTAAAAGCTTTACGGAAGATGAAAGCCGGCAAGGCAGTAGGTTTGGATGGTATTGCAGGGGAATGTATTAAAAAAGGGGGTGACTGTATTGTTGCCTGGTAGGTAAGGTTATTTAATGTATGTATGATTCATGGTGAGGTGCCGGAGGATTGGCGGAATGTTTGCATAGTGCCATTGTACAAAGGCAAAGGGGATAAGAGTGAGTGCTCAAATTACAGAGGTATAAGTTTGTTGAGTATTCCTGGTAAATTGTATGGGAGGATATTGATTGAGAGGGTGAAGGCATGTACAGAGAATCAGATTGGGGAAGAGCAGTGTGGTTTCAGAAGTGGTAGAGGATGTGTCGATAAGATGTTTGCTTTGAAGAATGTGTGTGAGAAATACTTAGAAAAACAAATGGATTTATATGTAGCATTTATGGATCTGGAGAAGGCATATGATAGAGTTGATAGAGATGCTCTGTGGAAGGTTTTAAGAATATATGGTGTGGGAGGCAAGTTGTTAGAAGCAGTGAACAGCTTTTATCGAGGATGTAAGGCATGTGTACGTGTAGGAAGAGAGGAAAGTGATTGGTTCTCAGTAAATGTAGGCTTGCGAAGGGGTGTGTGATGTCTCCATGGTTTTTTGATTTGTTTATCGATGGAGTTGTTAGGGAGGTGAATGCAAGAGTTTTGGAAAGAGGGGCAAGTATGCAGTCGGTTGTGAATGAGAGAGCTTGGGAAGTGAGTCAGTTGTTGTTCGCTGATGATACAGCGCTGGTGGTTGATTCATATAAGAAACTGCAGAAGCTGGTGACTGAGTTTGGTAAAGTGTGTGGGAGAAGAAAGTTAAGAGTAAATTTGAATAAGAGCAAGGTTATTAGGTAAAGTAGGGTTGAGGGTCAAGTCAACTGGGAGGTAAGTTTGAATGGAGAAAAACTGGAGGAAGCAAAGTATTTTAGATATCTGGGAGTGGATCTGGCAGCGGATGGAGCCATGGAAGCGGAAGTGAATCATAGGGTAGGGGAGGGGGAAAAATTTCTGGGAGCCTTGAAGAATGTTTGGAAGTCGAGAATATTATCTCGGAAAGCAAAAATGGGTATATTTGAAGGAATAGTGGTTCCAATAATGTTGTATGGTTGCGAGGCGTGGGCTATGGATAGAGTTGTGCGCAAGAGGGTGGATGTGCTGTTTGAGGACAATATGTGGTGTGAGGTGGTTTGATCGAGTAAGTAATGTAAGGGGAAGAGAGATGTGTGGAAATAAAAAGAGTGTGGTTGAGAGAGCAGAAGAGGGTGTTTTGAAATGGTTTGGCCACATGGAGAGAATGAGTTAGGAAAGATTGACCAAGAGGATATACATATGTCAGAAGTGGAGGGAACGAGGAGAAGTGGGAGACCAAATTTGAGATGGAAAGATGAAGTGAAAAAGATTTTGAGTGATCGGTGCCTGAACATGCAGGAGGGTGAAAGGCGTGCAAGGAATAAAGTAAATTGGAATGATGTGCTATAAAGGGGTCGACATGCTGTCAATGGATTGAACCAGGGCTTGTGAAGCGTCTGGAGTAAACCATGGAAAGTTGTGTGGGGCCTGGATGTTGAAAGGGAGCTGTGGTTTCGGTGCATTACTACATGATAGCTAGAGACTGAGTTTGAACGAATGGGGCCTTTGGTGTCTTTTCGTAGCGCTACCTTACACACATGAGGGGGGAGGGGGTTGTTATTCCATGTGTAGCGAGGTGGCGATGGGGACAAATAAAGGCAGACAGTAAGAATTATCTCCATGTGTATATATGTAATTGTCTGTGTGTGTATATATATATATGTGTAACTTTGAGATGTATAGGTATGTATATTTGCGTGTGTGGACGTGTATGTATATACATGTGTATGTGGGTGGGTTGGGCCATTCTTTCGTCTGTTTCCTTGCGCTACCTCGCTAACGCGGGAGACAGCGGCGAAGCAAAATAAAAAATAAAAAAAAATAATATATATATATGTATATATATATATATATA
Organism: Panulirus ornatus; assembly: GCF_036320965.1. Taxonomy (NCBI): domain Eukaryota; kingdom Metazoa; phylum Arthropoda; class Malacostraca; order Decapoda; family Palinuridae; genus Panulirus; species Panulirus ornatus. Next base: position 38,944,378 of record NC_092237.1, read on the forward strand.
TATATATATATATATATATATATATATATATATATATATATATATATATATATATATATATATATATATATATATATATATATATATTTTTTTTTTTTTTTTTTTTTTGCTTTGTCGCTGTCTCCCGCGTTTGCGAGGTAGCGAAAGGAAACACGAAAGAAATGGCCCAACCCACCCCCATACACATGTATATACATACGTCCACACACGCAAATATACATACCTACACAGCTTTCCATGGTTTACCGTAGACGCTTCACATGCCTTGATTCAATCCACTGACAGCACGTCAACCCTGGTATACAACATCGCTCCAATTCACTCTATTCCTTGCCCTCCTTTCACCCTCCTGCATGCTCAGGCCCCGATCACACAAAATCTTTTTCACTCCATCTTTCCACCTCCAATTTGGTCTCCCTCTTCTCCTCGTTCCCTCCACCTCCGACACATATATTCTCTTGGTCAATCTTTCCTCACTCATTCTCTCCATGTGCCCGAACCATTTCAAAACACCCTCTTCTACTCTCTCAACCACGCTCTTTTTATTTCCACACATCTCTCTTACCCTTACGTTACTTACTCGATCAAACCACCTCACACCACACATTGTCCTCAAACATCTCATTTCCAGAACATCCATCCTCCTGCGCACAACTCTATCCATAGCCCACGCCTCGCAACCATACAACATTGTTGGAACCACTATTCCTTCAAACATACCCATTTTTGCTTTCCGAGATAATGTTCTCGACTTCCACACATTCTTCAAGGCTCCCAGTGGATCTGGCAGCGGATGGAACCATGGAAGCGGAAGTGGATCATAGGGTGGGGGAGGGGGCGAAAATTCTGGGAGCCTTGAAGAATGTGTGGAAGTCGAGAACATTATCTCGGAAAGCAAAAATGGGTATGTTTGAAAGAATATTGGTTCCAACAATGTTGTATGGTTGCGAGGCGTGGGCTATGGATAGAGTTGTGCGCAGGAGGATGGATGTGCTGGAAATGAGATGTTTGAGGACAATGTGTGGTGTGAGGTGGTTTGATCGAGTAAGTAACGTAGGGTAAGAGAGATGTGTGGAAATAAAAAGAGCGTGGTTGAGAGAGCAGAAGAGGGTGTTTTGAAATGGTTTGGGCACATGGCGAGAATGAGTGAGGAAAGATTGACCAAGAGGATATATGTGTCGGAGGTGGAGGGAACGAGGAGAAGAGGGAGACCAAATTGGAGGTGGAAAGATGGAGTGAAAAAGATTTTTTGTGATCGGGGCCTGAACATTCATGAGGGTGAAAGGAGGGCAAGGAATAGAGTGAATTGGAGCGATGTGGTATACCGGGGTTGACGTGCTGTCGGTGGATTGGATCTGGGCGTGTGAGGCGTCTGGGGTAAACCATTGAAAGCTGTGTAGGTATGTATATTTGCGTGCGTGGACGTATGTATATACATATGTATGGGGGTGGGTTGGGCCATTTCTTTCGTCTGTTTCCTTGCGCTACCTTGCAAACGCGGGAGACAGCGACAAAGCAAAAAAAAAAAAAAATATATATATATATATATATATATATATATATATATATATATATATATATATATATATATATATATATATACACATATATATAGCCCTTCACCCTCCTGCATGTTCAGCCCCTGATCACTCAAAATCTTTTTCACTTCATCTTTCCACCTCCGATTTGGTCTCCCACTTCTCCTCGTTCCCTCCACCTCTGACACATACTTCTTCTTGGTCAATCTTTCCTCACTCATTTTCTCCATGTGACCAAACCATTTTAAAACACCCACTTCTGCTCTCTCAACCACACGCATTTTATTACCACACACCTCTCTTACCCTATTATTACTTACTCGATCAAACCACCTCACACCACATGCTGTCCTCAAACATCTCATTTCCAGCACATCCACCCTCCTCTGGACAACTCTATCCATAGTCCACGACCTCGCAACCATATAACATTGTTGAAACCACTACTCCTTTAAACATACCCATTTTTGCTCTCCGAAATAATGCTTTCGACTTCTATACGTTCTTTAACGTTCCCAGAGCTTTCACCCCTCCCCACCCTTTGATTCAATTCCGCTTCCATGGTTCTATCCGCTGCCAAATCCACTCCTAGATATCTAAAACACTTCACTTCCTCCAGTTGTTCTCCATTCAAACTTACCTCCCAATTGACTTGACCCTCAACACTACTGTGCCTAATAACCTTGCTCTCATTCACATTTACTCGCAAATTTCTTTTTTCACACACTTTTCCAAACTCAGTCACCAGCTTTTGCAGTTTCTCACATGAATCAGCCACCAGCGCTGTATCATCAGCGAACAACAACTGACTCACTTTCCAAGCTCCCTCATCCACAACAGACTGCATACTTGCCCCTTTTTCCAAAACTCTTGCATTCACCTCCCTAACAACTCCATCCATAAACAAATTAAACAACCATGGAGTCATCACACACCCCTGCCGTAAACCTACATTCACTGAGAACCAATCACTTTCCTCTTTTCCTACACGTACACATGCCTTACATCCTCGATTAAAACTATTCACTAATTCTGAAAACTTACCCCCACAACATATATTCTTCATACCTTCCCCAGAGCATCTCTATCAACTCTGTCATATGCCTTCTTCAGATCCATAATCCTACATACAAATCCATTTGCTTTTCTAAGTATTTCTCACATACATTCTTTAAAGCAAACACCTGATCCCCACATCCTCTACCACTTCTGAAATCACACTGCTCTTCACCAATTTGATTCTCTGTACATTCCTTCACCCTCTCAATCAATACCCTCCCATATGATTTACCAGGAATACTCAACAAACTTATACATCTGTAATTTGAGCACTCATTTTTAGTCCCTTTGCCTTTGTACAATGGCATTATGTAATCATTCCTCCAATCCTCAGGCACTTCACCATGAGTCATACATACATTAAATAACTTTACCAACCAGTCAACAGTACAGTCACCCCCTTTTTTTTAATAAATTCCACTGCAATACCCTCTAAACCCGCTGCCTTGCCGGCTTTTATCTTGCGCAAATCTTTTACTACCTCCTCTCTGTTTACCAAATCATTCTCCCTAACCCTCTCACGTTGCACACCACCTCGACCAAAGCACCATATATCTGTCACTCTATCATCAAACACATTAAACAAACCTTCAAAATACCCACTCCATCTCCTTCTCACATCACCACTACTTGTTATAACCTCTCAATTAGCCCCCTTCACTGAAGTCGCATTTGTACCCTTTTCCTACGCACTTTATTAACCTCCTTCCAAAACATCTTTTTATTCTCCACAAAATTTAATAATACTCTCTCACCCTCTCCCATTTGCGCTCGTTTTCACCTCTTGCACCTTTCTCTTGACTTCCTCTCTCTTTTTTTTGATACATTTCCCACTCATTTGCATTATCTCCCTGCAAAAATCGTCTAAATGCCTCTCTCTTCTCTTTCACTAATAATCTTACTTCTTCATCCCACCACTCAGTACCCTTTCTAATCTGCCCAACTCCCACCCTTCTCATGCCACAAGTATCTCTTGCGCAATCCATCACTGCTTCCCTAAATGCATCCCATTCCTCCCCCACTACCCTTATGTCCTTTGTTCTCATTTTTTCCATTCTGTACTCAATCCCTTTTGGTACTTCCTCATACAAGTCTCCTTCCCAAGCTCACTTACTCTCACCACTCTCTTTACCCAACATTCACTCTTCTTTTCTGTAAACCTCTACAAATCTTCACCTTCGCCTCCACAAGATAATGAGCAGACGTCCCTCTAGCTGCACCTCGCAGCACATTAACATCAAAAAGTCTCTCTTTTGCGCACCTAGCAACTAACACGAAATCTGGCCATCTCTACTGCATACATACGTATGCTTATGTATATCGCTATCTTTTTACCAGGTATTCCCAATCACCAGTCCTTTTTCAGCACAAAATTCTACAAGCTCTTCACCATTTTCATTTACAACACTGAACACCCCATATACACCAATTATTACCTTAACTGCCACTGTACTCATCTTTGCATTCAAATCGCCCATCACTATAACCCGGTCTCGGGCATCAAAACTACTAACACACTCACTCAGCTGCTCCCAAATCACTTGCCTCTCATGATCTTTTTTCTCATACCCAGGTGCATATGCACCAACAATAGCATTATTTTTGCTGAAGGCAGGATTTACATTAAATGATTTCAGCAACATGGGAAGTAAAATGAAATTATAGTTAAAAGGGAGAACTAAAAGATTCTTTGTGTCAATGGGAGGTTTGGGCTCAAGTCTATAAAATGATTTCTTTGCTAACTTAAGGAATTTATCAATGAAAGATCTAGCGTACTTTAACTTAGATCCAATAGAATATATCTCTCGAACTCATCATCAATAAACTCTGGACCGCAAAAACGTAATGCCCTACGGAACATAGATTGAAATGATGATAATTTATCTCTACTATGTTGAGATGAGTAATGATGGATAAATGAGGATACATTGGTGTTATTTTTTTGTACATTCTAAACTTAAAGTTTTTTCCTTGCGTATGGATCATGCAATCTAAAAACGGTACCATACCATTATTTTCATTTTCTACAGTAAATTTGATGGAAGGTAGTAAATTGTTAAGTAAGGGGAGAAATATTTGTGAATTTTCATTTGTTGGCCAAGCACAAAGAACATCATCTACATACCTAAACCAAGTTGCATTAGAAGGAAAGATATCCTTTAGTAATTTTGCTTAAAAAAAATTCCATAAAAAAATTACTTAGTACAGGTGAAAGAGGGCTACCCATTTCCATACCAAATTTTTGCACATAATAATCTCCATTGAATTGAAATACACACTCTTTTATACAAACTTCTATCAATCCAATCAAAACAGACTTTGAAAGAGGTAAATGGATATCATCGAAGACATCAAATAGATATTCTAAAAGGTCATCAACTGAAACTTTAGTGAAAAGTGAGGCAACATCAAAGCTAACTAGTTTGAAATCAGAATTCACATTGATATTGTTTATCTTGTTGACTAAATCTACATTGTTCATGATATTAGAATTTGATACCTTACCCACAAAAGGGCTTAGTAAAGAAACTAACCATTTTGACAATTTATATGTGATAGCTCACTCACATATAAATTGTCAAAATGGTTAGTTTCTTTATTATGTATCGCTATGAAAGAATGGCCCAACCCACTCACATGCACATCCATAAACTTACACGTCCACACACGCATATATACATACCTATACATTTCAATGTATACATACATATACATGCAGAGAAATATATATATATACACATGTACATATTCATAATTGCTGCCCTCAGCCATTCCCGTCGCCTCCCCGCCACAAATGAAATGGATCCCTCCTCTCGACTCTCGCGCGCGAGGTAGCGTTAGGAAAACACACGGAAGGCAACATTTGTTCACGGTCAGTCTCTAGCTGTCATGTGTAACGCAAACGCCCTGGTTCAATCCATTGACAGCACGTCGACCCAGGTATACCAAATCTTTCCAATTCACTCTATTCCTTGCACGCCTAACCCTCCTGCATGTTCAGGCTCAAAATCTTTTTCAATACTTCCTTCTCCCTCCAATTTGGTCTTCTACTTCTCCTCGTTCCTTCCAGCCACTTTGTCAATCTTTCCCCACTCATTCTCTCCATGCGACCAAACTATTTTGATACACTCTCTTCTCCTCTCTCAACCACACTCTTTTTATTACCACACATCTCGCTTACCATTCCATTACTTACTCGATCAAACCTCTTCACACCACATATTGTCCAAAAACATCTCATTTAAAACACATCCTACCCACCTCCGCACAACCCTTTCTATGGCCCATGAATTGCAACCATAAAACATTGTTGGAACCACTATTCCTTCAAACATATCCACTTTTGCTCTCTGAGACAATGTTCTCGGCTTCCACACATTCTTCAACGGTCCCAGAACCTTTGCCCCTTCCTTCACACTGTGACTCACTTCCGCTTCCATGGTTCCATCGGCTGTTAAATCCACTCCCATATATCTAAAACACTTGACTTCCATTTTTTCTCCACTCAAACTTACTTCAAAATTGACTTCTCAGTCAACGCTATTTTACCAAATAACCTAGCTCTTATTCACATTTACTCTGAGGTTTCCTCTTTCACACAATTTACAAAACTCATTCACCAGCTTCTGCAGTTTCTCACCCGAATCAGCCATCAGCACTGTATCATCAGTGAACAACAACTGACTCACATACCAAGCCCTCTCAATAAACAACAAACTACTTATATGCTCCTCTCTCCAAAATTCTTGCATTCACCGCCGTAAAAGCCCCATCCATAAACAAATTAAACAACCATCGAGACATCATGCACAGCTGCCGCAATCCGACATTCACCGAGAACCAATCACTTTTCTCTCTTCCAACTCGTACACATGCCTTACATCCTCATTAAAAACTTTTCACTGCTTCTAGCAACTTTCCTCCCACACCATATACTCTTAATAACTTTCACAGAGATCTCTATCAACTCTTTCATATGCCCTCTCGAGATCCATAAATGCAACATACAAATCCATTTGATTTTCTAAATATTTCTCACATACATTCTTCTAAGCATACACCTGATCATAACATCCTCTAACACTTCTGAAACCACACTGCTCTTCCCCAGTCTGATACCCTGTACATGCCTTCATCCTCTCAATCAAATATATATATATATATATATATATGGGAGGTGGGCATATTAGAAAGGGTAGTGAGTGGTAGAATGAAGAAGTAAGATTATAAGTGAAAGAGAAGAGAGAGGCATTTGGACGATTTTTGCAAGGGAAAAGGGCAAATGAGTGAGAGATATATAAAAGAAGGAGGCAGGAGGTCAAGAGAAAGGAGCAAGAGGTGAAAAAGAGGGCAAATGAGAGATGGGTTGAGAGAGTATCATTACATTTTAGGGAGAATAAAAACATGTTTTGGGAGGAGGTAAATAAAGTGCATAAGACAAGGGAACAAATGGGAACTTCAGTGAAGGGAGCTAATGGGGAGGTGACAGCAAGTAGTGGTGATGTGAGAAGATGGAGTGAGTATTTTGAAAGTTTGTTAAATGTGTTTGATGATAGAGTGGCAGATATAGAGTGTTTTGGTCGAGGTGGTTTGGAAAGTAATAGGGTCAGGTAAAATAATTTGGTAAACAGAGAATAGGTAGTAAAAGCATAGCGGAAGATGAAAGCCGGCAAGACAGCGAGTTTGGATGGTATTGCAGTGGAATTTATAAAAAAAAAGGGGTGACTGTATTGTTGACTAGTTGGTAAGGTTATTTAATGTATGTATGATTCATGGTGAGATGCCTGAGGATTGGCGGAATGCTTGCATAGTGCCATTGTACGAAGGTAAAGGGGATAAGAGTGAGTACTCAAATTACAGAGGTATAGGTTTCTTGAGTATTCCTGGTAAATTGTATGGGAGGGTATTGACTGAGAGGGTGAAGGCATGTACAGAGCATCAGATTGGGGAAGAGCAGTGTGTTGTCAGAAGTGGTAGAGGATGTGTGGATCAGGTGTTTCTTTGAGGAATGTATCTGAGAAATACTTAGAAAAGCAAATGGATTTATATGTAGCATTTATGGATCTGGAGAAAGCATATGATAGAGTTGATAGAGACACTCTGTGGAAGGTATTAAGAATATCTGGTGTGGGAGTCAATTTCTTGGAAGTAGTGAAAAGTTTTTATCGAGGATGTAAGGCATGTGTACGTGTAGGAAGAGAGGAAAGTGATTGGTTCTCAGCAAATGTAGGTTTTCGGCATGGGTGTGTGATGTATCCATGGTTGTTTAATTTATTTACGGATGGGGTTGTTAGGGAGGTGAATGCCAGTGTTTTGGAAAGAGGGGCAACTATGAAGTCTGTTGTGGATGAGAGAGCTTGGGAAGTGAGTCAGTTGTTGTTCGCTGATGAGACAGCGCTGGTGGCTGATTAATGTGATAAACTAAAGAAGCTGGTGACTGAATTTGGTGAAGTGTGTGAAAAAAGAAAGTTGAGAGTAAATGTGAATAAGAGCTCGGTTATTAGGTACAGTATGGTTGAGGGTCAAGTCAATTGGGAGATAAGTTTGAATGGAGAAAAACTGTAGGAAGTGAAGTGTTTTAGATATCCAGGAGTGGATTTGGCAGCAGATTGAACCAGGGAAACGGAAGTGAATGATTGGGTGGGGATGGGGCGAAAATTATGGGATCGTTGAAGGATGTGTGGAAGTCGAGAACATTATCTCGGAAAGCAAAAATAGCTATGTTTGAAGGAATAGTCGTTCCAACAATGTTGTATGGTTGCGAGGCGTGGAGTTCTGCGGAGGAGGGTTGATGTGCAAGAAATGAGATGTTTGAGGACAATATGTGGTGTGAGGTGCTTTGATCGAGTGAGTAATAATAGGGTAAGAGAGATGTGTGGTAACAAAAAGAGTGTGGTTGAGAGAGCAGAAGAGGGTGTTTTAAAATGGTTTGGTCACATGGAGAGAATGAGCGAGGAAAGATTGACCAAGACGATATATGTGTCAGAGGTGGAGGGAACGAGGAGAAATGGGAGACCAAATTGGCGATGGAAAGATGGAGTGAAAAAGACTCTGAGTGATCGGGGCCTAAACATGCAGGAGGGAGAAAGGCGGGCATGGAATAGAGTGAATTGGAACGATGTGGTATACCGGCTCCGACGTGCTGTCAATGGATTGAACCAGGGCATGTGAAGCGTCTGGGGTAAACCATGCAAAGTTCTGTGGGGCCTGGAAGTGAAAAGGGAGCTGCGGTTTCGGTGCATTTTTACATGACAGCTAGAGACTGAGTGTGAGCGAATGGGGCCACTGTTGACTTTCCTAGCGCTACGTCGCACAAATGAGGGGGGAGGGGGTTGTTATTCCATGTGTGGCGAGGTGGCGATGGGAATAAATAAAGGCAGACAGTATGAATTATGTACAAGTGTATATATATATATATTTCTGTGTGTGTATATATATGTGTACATGGAGATGTATAGGTATGCATATTTGCGTGTGTGGACGTGTATGTATATACATATGTATGTGGGTGGGTTAGACCATTCTTTCCTGTGTTTCCTTGCGCTACCTCGCTAAAGCGGGAGACAACGACAGAGCAAAATGAAATAATAAATAGATGTGTATATATATATATATATATATATATATATATATATATATATATATATATATATATATATATATATATATATATATATATATATATATATATATATATATATATATATATATATATATATATATTTCTTTTTCTTTTTTTTCTTTTTTCTTTTTTTGCTTTGTCGCTGTCTCCCGCGTTTGCGAGGCAGCGCAAGGAAACAGACGAAAGAAATGGCCCAACCCACCCCCATACACATGTATATACATACGTCCACACACGCAAATATACATAAATACACAGCTTTCCATGGTTTACCCCAGACGCTTCACATGCCCTGATTCAATCCACTGACAGCACGTCAACCTCGATATACAACATCGATCCAATTCACTATATTCTTTGCCCTCCCTTTACCCTCCTGCATGTTCAGGCCCCGATCACACAAAATCTTTTTCACTCCATCTTTCCACCTCCAATTTGGTCTCCCACTTCTCCTCGTTCCCTCCACCTCCGACACATATATCCTCTTGGTCAATCTTTCCTCACTCATTCTCTCAATGTGCCCAAACCATTTCAAAACACCCTCTTCTGCTCTCTCAACCACGCTCTTTTTATTTCCACACATCTCTCTTACCCTTACATTACTTACTCGATCACCTCACACCACACATTGTCCTCAAACATCTCATTTCCAGCACATCCATCCTCCTGCGTAACACTCTATCCATAGCCCACGCCTCGCAGCCATACAACATTGTTGCAACCACTATTCCTTGAAAAATACCCATTTTTGCTTTCCGAGATAATGTTCTCGACTTCCACACATTCTTCAAGGCTCCCAGGATTTTCGCCCCCTCCCCCACCCTATGATCCACTTCCGCTTCCATGGTTCCATCCGCTGCCAGATCCACTCCCAGATATCTAAAACACTTTACTTCCTCCAGTTTTTCTCCATTCAAACTTACCTCCCAATTGACTTGACCCTCAACCTTAGTGTACCTAATAACCTTGCTCTTATTCACATTTACTCTTAACTTTCTTCTTACCCACACTTTACCAAACTCAGTCACCAGCTTCTGCAGTTTCTCACATGAATCAGCCACCAGCGCTGTATCATCAGCGAACAACAACTGACTCACTTCCCATGCTCTCTCATCCACAACAGACTTCATACTTGCCCCTCTTTCCAAAACTCTTGCATTCACCTCCCTAGCAACCCCATCCATAAACAAATTAAACAACCATGGTGACATCACACACCCCTGCCGCAAACCTACATTCACTGAGAACCAATCACTTTCCTCTCTTCCTACACGTACACATGCCATACATCCTCGATAAAAACTTTTCACTGCTTCTAACAACTTGCCTCCCACACCATATATTCTTAATACCTTCCACAGAGCATCTCTATCAACTCTATCATATGCCTCCTCCAGTCACATAAATGCTACATACAAATCCATTTGCTTTTCTAAGTATTTCTCACATACATTCTTCAAAGCAAACACCTGATCCAAACATCCTCTACCACTTCTGAAACAACACTGCTCTTCCCCAATCTGATGCTCTGTACATGCCTTCACCCTCTCAATCAATACCCTCCCATGTAATTTACCAGGAATACTCAACAAACTTATACCTCTGTAATTTGAGCACTCACTCTTATCCCCTTTGCCTTTGTACAATGGCACTATGCACGCATTCCGCCAATACTCAGGCACCTCACCATGAGTCATACATACATTGAATAACCTTACCAACCAGTGAATAATACAGTCACCCCCTTTTATAATAAATTCCACTGCAATACCATCCAAACCTGCTGCCTTGCCGGCTTTCATCTTCCGCAAAGCTTTTACTACTTCTTCTCTGTTTACCAAATCATTTTCCCTAACCCTCTCACTTTGCACACCACCTCGACCAAAACACCCTATATCTGCCACTCTGTCATCAAACACATTCAACAAACCTTCAAAATACTCATTCCATCTCCTTCTCATATCACCACTATTGTTATCACCTCCCCATTTGCGCCCTTCACTGAAGGTCCCATTTGCTCCCTTATCTTACGCACTTTA
>NC_092237.1:38955735-39021762 GCF_036320965.1 Panulirus ornatus
CTCTCCCAGCTCTGGACCTTGGCAGGACAGCAACTCCTCCCTCATCACGTGGACTCTTCCAGATTGTGAGGCACTTCGACGTAATGGTCTTGTTCTTCTGCTAGGACGAACTCCCAAATGTCTGCTGGTGTGGCTTGGAGAAGATGTTCCACTATGACGTGTGCACACAATCTGGGAGTGGATCACACTCAGCACCATGAGGATAACTACTGGTAGTAGCACTTCAGATACTGGTACATCCTTTATAATCCCTTCATCGTATCTATATGCAAGAATGACAGCACCACAAAATAACATGGAGCAGTAAACAGATAGGACTGCAAAGAATCCAGCACAGGATGTCTCATATATATATATATATATATATATATATATATATATATATATATATATATATATATATATATATATATATATATATATATATATATATATATATATTTTTTTTTTTTTTTCTTCTTTTTTTTTTCCCAAAAGAAGGAACAGACAAGAGGTCCAGGTGAGGATATTCCCTCAAAGGCCCAGTCCTCTGTTCTTAACGCTACCTCGCTATCGCGGGAAATAGCGAATAGTATGAAAAAAAAAAAAAAAAAATATATATATATATATATATATATATATATATATATATATATATATATATATATATATATACATATATATTTTTATATATATATATATATATATATATATATATATATATATATATATATATATATATATATATATATATATATATATATATATATATATATATATGTATATACATATATATATATATATATGTATGTATGTATACGTTAAGATGTATAGGTATGTATATGTGCGTGTGGGGACGTGTATGTATATACATGTGTTTGTGGGTGGATTGGGCTGTTTCCTTCGTCTGTTTCTTGCGCTACTTAGCTAATGCGAGAGACGGCGAGAAAGCAAAATAAAGAAATAAATTAATATAATATATATATATATATATATATATATATATATATATATATATATATATATATATATATATATGCATTTCCCACGCTTTCCTCACGTGTCGTAGATGGTGACTAAAGGGGACGGGAGCGGGGGGTTGGAAACCCTCCCCTTCTTGTATTTTAACTTTCTAAAAGGGGAAACAGAAGAAGGAGTAACGCGGGGAGTGCTCATCCTCCTCGAAGGCTCAGATTGGGGTGTCTAAATGTTTGTGAATGTAACCAAGATGAGAAAAAAGTAGAAATAGGTAGTATGTTTTAGGAAAGGAACCTGAATGTTTTGAATCTGAGTGAAACAAAGCTCAAGTGTGAAGGGTAAGAGTGGTTTTTGAATGTCTTGGGAGTAAAATCAGGGGTTAGTGAGAGGAAAAGAGCAAGGGAAGGAGTAGCACTACTCCTGAAACAGGAGTAGTGAATGCATGTAATAGAGTCTAAGTAAACTCTAGATTGATATAGGGAAAACTGAAAGTTGATGGAGAGATGGGTGATTATTGGTGCATATGCACCTGGGCATGAGAAGAAAGATCATGAGAGGCAAGTGTTTTGAGAGCAGCTGAATAAGTGTGCTAGTGGTTTTGATGCACTAGACCGGGTTATAGTGATGGGTGATTTGAATGCAAAGGTGAGTAATGTGGCAGTTGAGGGAATAATTGGTATACATGGAGTGTTCAGTGTTGTAAATGGAAATGGTGAAGAGCTTGTAGATTTATGTCCTAAGAAAGGACTGGTGATCGAGAATACATGGTTTAAAAAGATATATATATATATATATATATATATATATATATATATATATATATATATATATATATATATATATATATATATATATATATATATATATATATATATATATATATATATATATATATATATATACATATATATATATATATATATATATATATACATATATATATATATACATATATATACATATATATACATATATACATGGAGAGAATGAGTGAGGAGAGATTGACCAAGAGGATATATGTGTCGGAGGTGGAGGGAACGAGGAGAAGAGGGAGACCAAATTGGAGGTGGAAAGATGGAGTGAAAAAGATTTTGTGTGATCGGGGCCTGAACATGCAGGAGGGTGAAAGGAGGGCAAGGAATAGAGTGAATTGGAGTCATGTGGTATACAGGGGTTGACGTGCTGTCAGTGGATTGAATCAAGGCATGTGAAGCGTCTGGGGTAAACCATGGAAAGCTGTGTAGGTATGTATATTTGCGTGTGTGGACGTGTGTATGTACATGTGTATGGGGGGGGGGGGTTGGGCCATTTCTTTCGTCTGTTTCCTTGCGCTACCTCGCAAACGCGGGAGACAGCGACAAAGTATAAAAAAAAAAAAAAAAAAAAAATATATATATATATATATATATATATATATATATATAAGTATATGTATGTAAGTAGGAGAGATGGCCAGAGAGCGTTATTGGATTACGTGTTAATTGATAAACGCACGAGAGACTTTTGGATGTAAATGTGCTGAGAGGTGCAACTGGAGGGATATCTGATCATTATCTTGTGGAGGCGAAGGTAAAGATTTTTAGAGGTTTTCAGAAAAGAAGAGAGAATGTTGGCGTAAAGAGAGTGGTGAGAGTAAGTGAGCGTGGGAAGGAGACTTGTGTGAAGAATCACCAGGAGAGACTGAGTACATAATGGAAAAAGGTGAGAACAAAGGAGGTAAGGGCAGTGTGGGAGAAATGGGATGTATTTAGGGAACAGTGATAGCTTGCGCAAAAGATGCTTGTGGAATGATAAGCGTGTGAGGTGAGCAGATTAGAAAGGGTAGTGAGTGGTGGGATGAAGAAGTAAGATTATTAGTGAAATAGAAGAGAGAGTCATTTGGACGATTTTTGCAGTGAAATAATGCAAATGAGTGGGAGATGTATAAATGAAAGAGGCAGAAGGTCAAGGTTCAAGAGGTAAAAAAGAGGGCAAATGAGAGTTGGGGTGAGAGAGTATCATTCAATTTTAGGGAGAATAAAAAGATGTTTTGTAAGGAGGTAAATAAAGTACGTAAGACAAGGGAACAAATTGGAACTTCAGTGAAGGGGGCTAATGGGTAGGTGATAACAAGTAGTGGTGATGTGAGTAGTTTGAAGGTTTGTTGAATGTGTTTGATTATTGAGTGGCAGATATAGGGTGTTTTGGTCAATATGGTATGCAAAGTGAGAGGGTTAGGGAAAATGATTGGGTAAACAGAGAGGAGGTAGTGAAAGCTTTGCCGAAGATGAAAGCCGGCAAGGCAGTAAGGTTTGGATGTTATTGCATTGGAATTTATTAAAAAAGGAGGTGACTTTATTACTGATTGGTCGGTAAGGTTATTTAATGTATGTATGATTTATGATGATGTGCCTGAGGATTGGTGGAATGCTTTCATATTGCCATTGTACGAAGGAAAGGGGGACAAAGGTGAGTGCTCAAATAAGAGAGGAATAAGTTTGTTGAGTATTTTTGGGAAATTATATGGGAGGGTATTGATTGAGAGGGTGAACGCATGTACAGAGCATCAAATTGGGGAAGAGCATTGTGGTTTACGAAGAGGTAGAGGATGTGTTGATTAGATGTTTGCTTTGAAGAATGTGTGTGAGAAATGATTAGAAAGGCAAATGGATTTGTATGTTGCATTTATGGATCTGAAGAATGTATATGATAGAGTTGACAGAGAACCACTGTGGAAGGTATTAAGAATATATGGTGTGGGAGGCTAGTTGTTAGAAGCAGTGAATCGTTTTTATCGAGAATGTAAGGCATGTGTACGTTTAGTAAGAGAGGAGAGTGATTGGTTCTCAGTGAATGTAGGTTTGCGGCAGGGGTGTGTGATGTCTCCTTGGTTGTTTGATTTGTTTATGGATGGGGTTGTTAGGGAGGTGAATGCAAGAGTTTTGGAAAGAGGGGCAAGTATGCAGTCTGTTGTGGATGAGAGAGCTTGGGAAGTGAGTCAGTTGTTGTTCTCTGGATGATACAGCGCTGGTGGCTGATTCGGGTAAGAAACTGCAGAAGCTGGTGACTGAGTTTGGTAAGGTGTGTGAGAGAAGAAAGTTGAGTGTAAATGTGATTAAGAGCAAGGTTATTAGGTACAGTAGGGTTGAGGGTCAAGTCAAGTGGGAGGTAACTTTGTATGGAGAAAAAATAGTGGAAGTGAAATGTTTTAGATATCTGGGAATGGATTTCGCAGCGGAAGGAACCATGGAAGCAGAAGTGAATCATAGGTTGGGGGAGGAGACAAAAATTCTGGGAGCCTTGAAGAATGTGTGGAAGTCGAGAACATTATCTCGGAAAGCAAAAGTGGGTATGTTTGAAGGAATATTGGTTCCGACAATTTTGTTTGGTTTCGAGGCGTGGGCGATGGATAGAGTTGTGCGTAGGAGGGTGGATGTGCTGGAAATGAGATGTTTGAGGACAAGATGTGGTGTGCGGTGTCTTGATCGAGTATGTAATAATAGGGTAAGAGAGATGTGTTGTAATAAAAAGAGTGTGGTTGAGAAAGCAGAAGAGGGTGTTTTGAAATGGTTTGGTCACCTGGAAAGAATGAGTAAGGAGAGGTTGACCAAGAGGATATATATGTCAGAGTTGGAGGGAACGAGGAGAAGTGGGAGACAAAATTGGAGGTGGAAAGATGGAATAAAAAAGATTTTGAGTGATCGGGGCCTGAACATGCAGGAGGGTGAAATTCGTGCAAGGAATAGAGTGAATTAGAACGATGTGGTATACCGGGGTCGACGTGCTGTCAATGGATTGAACCAGTGCATGCGAAGCGTCTGGGGTAAACCATGGAAAGTTCTGTGGGGCCTGGATGTTGAAAGGGAGCTGTGGTTTCGGTGCATTATTACATGACAGCTAGAGACTGAGTGTGAACGAATGGGGCTTTTGTTCTCTTTTCCTTGCGGTACCTCGCACACATGACGGGGTAGGGGGTTGTTATCTAAGGTGTGGCGAGGTGGCGATGGAAATGAATAAAGGCAAACAGTATGAATTATGTACATGTGTATATATGTGCATGTCTGCGAGTGTATATATATGTATACGTAGAGGTGTATAGGCATGTATATTTGCGTGTGTGGACGTGTATGTATATGTATGTGCGTTTGGGTGGGTTGGTCCATTCTTTAGTCTGTTTCCTTGCGCTACCTCGCTAATGCGGAAGACAGCAACAAGGCAAAATAAATAAATGAATAGTATATGTATATATATATATATATATATATATATATATATATATATATATATATATATATATATATATATATATATATATACATACATATATATATATATATATATATATATATATATATATATATATATATATATATATATATATATATATATATATATATATATATATATATATACATATATATATATATATATTTTTTTTTTTTTTTCGCTGTCTCCCGCGTTTGCGAGGTAGCGCAAGGAAACAGACGAAAGAAATGGCCCAACCCACCCCCATACACATGTATATACATACGTCCACACACGCAAATATACATACGTACACAGCTTTCCATGGTTTACCCCAGACGCTTCACAGCACGACAGCACGTCAACCCCGGTATACCACATCGATCGAATTCACTCTATTCTTTGCCCTCCTTTCACCCTCCTCCATGTTCAGGCCCCGATCACACAAAATCTTCTTCACTCCATCTTTCCACCTCCAATTTGGTCTCCCACTTCTCCTCGTTCCCTCCACCTCCGACATATACATCCTCTTGGTCAATCTTTCCTCACTCATTCTCTCCATGTGCCCAAACCATTTCAAAACACCCTCTTCTGCTCTCTTAACCACGCTCTTTTTATTTCCACACATCTCTCTTACCCTTACGTGACTTACTCGATCAAACCACCTTACACCACACATTGTCCTCAAACATCTCATTTGCAGCATATCCATCCTCCTGCGCACAGCTCTATCCATAGCCCACGCCTCGCAACCATACAACATTGTTGGAACCATTATTCCTTCAAACATACCCATTTCTGCTTTCCGAGATAATGTTCTCGACTTCCAAACATTCTTCAAGGCTCCCGGGATTTTCGCCCCCTCCCCCACCCTATTATCCACTTCCGCTTCCATGATTCCATCCGCTGCCAGATCCACTCCCAGATATCTAAAACACTTTAGTTCCTCCAGTTTTTCTCTATTCAAACTTACGTCCCAGTTGACTTGACCCTCAACCCTACTGTACCTAATAACCTTGCTCTTATTCACATTTACTCTTAACTTTCTTCTTTCACAAACTTTACCAAACTCAGTCACCAGCTTCTGCAGTTTCTCACATGAATCAGCCACCAGCGCTGTATCATCAGCGAACAACAACTGACTCACTTCCCAAGCTCTCTCATCCCCAACAGACCTCATACTTGCCCCTCTTTCCAAAACTCTTACATATATCTCCCTAACAACCCCATCCATAAACAAATTAAACAACCATGGAGACATCACACACCCCTGCCGCAAACGTACATTCACTAAGAACCAATCACTTTCCTCTCTTCCTACACGTACACATGCCATACATCCTCGATAAAAACTTTTCACTTCTTCTAACAACTTGCCTCCCACACCATATATTCTTAATAACTTCCACAGAGCATCTCTATCAACTCTATCATATGCCTTCTCCAGATCCATAAATGCTACATACAAATCCATTTGCTTTTCTAAGTATTTCTCACATACATTCTTCAAAGCAAACACCTGATCCACACATCCTCTACCACTTCTGAAACCACACTGCTCTTCCCCAATCTGATGCTCTGTACATGCCTTCACCCTCTCAATCAATACCCTCCCATATAATTTACCAGGAATACTCAATAAACTTATACCTCTGTAATTTGAGCACTCACTCTTATTCCCTTTGCCTTTGTACAATGGCACTATGCACGCATTCCGCCAATCCTCAGGCACCTCACTATGAGTCATACATACATTAAATACCTTACCAACCAGTCAATAATACAGTTACCTCCATTTTTAATAAATTCCACTGCAATACTATCCAAATCTGCTGCCTTGCCGGCTTTCATCTTCCGCAAAGCTTTTACTACCTCTTCTCTGTTTACCAAATCATTTTCCCTAATCCTCTCACTTTGCACACCACCTCGACCAAGACACCCTATATCTGCCACTTTATCATCAAACACATTCAACAAACCTTCTGATCATTATCTTGTGGAGGCTAAGGTGAAGATTTGTATGGGTTTTCAGAAAAGAAGAGTGAATGTTGGGGTGAAGAGGGTGGTGAGAGTAAGTGAGCTTGGGAAGGAGACTTGTGTGAGGAAGTACCAGAAGAGACTGAGTACAGAATGGAAAAAGGTGAGAACAATGGAAGTAAGGAGAGTGGGGGAGGAATGGGATGTATTTAGGGAATCAGTGATGGATTGCGCAAAAGATGCTTGTGGCATGAGAAGAGTGGGAGGTGGGTTGATTAGAAAGGGTAGTGAGTGGTGGGATGAAGAAGTAAGATTATTAGTGAAAGAGAAGAGAGAGGCATTTGGATTATTTTTGCTGGGAAAAAATGCAATTGAGTGGGAGATGTATAAAAGAAAAAGACAGGAGGTCAAGAGAAAGGTGCAAGAGGTGAAAAAGAGGGCAAATGAGAGTTGGGGTGAGAGAGTATCATTAAATTTTAGGGAGAATAAAAAGATGTTCTGGTAGGAGGTAAATAAAGTATGTAAGACAAGGGAGGAAATGGGAACTTCAGTGAAGGGCGCAAATGGGGAGGTGATAACAAGTAGTGGGGATGTGAGAAGGAGATGGAGTGAGTATATATATATATATATATATATATATATATATATATATATATATATATATATATATATATATATATATATATATATATATATATATATATATATATATATATATATATATATATATATTTATATATATATATGTATATTCCCTGGGGATAGGGGAGAAAGAATACTTCCCACGTATTCCCTGCGTGTCGTAAAAGGCGACTAAAAGGGAAGGGAGCGGGGGGCTGGAAATCCTCCCCTCTCGTTTTTTTTTTTTTTTTAATTTTCCAAAAGAAGGAACAGAGACGAGGTCCAGGTGAGGATATTCCCTCAAAGGCCCAGTCCTCTGTTCTTAACGCTACCTCGCTATCGCGGGAAATAGCGAATAGTATAAAAAAAAAATATATATATATATATATATATACATACGAATAAAGTGTCTATGAACGCGCACCTTCATAGGACATACAAACCTCCAACAGCCAGGATCGAACCTGGGACCCCTTGTGCAAGAGGCAGGCATGCTAACCGCTAGGCTAAGTTGTTTCCTATTATACAGTCCCTTAGCGATCTGGGACCCCTTGTGCAAGAGGCAGGCATGCTAACCGCTAGGCTAAGTTGTTTCCTATTACACAGTCCCTTAGCCTAGCGGTTAGCATGCCTGCCTCTTGCACAAGGGGTCCCAGATCGCTAAGGGACTGTATAATAGGAAACAACTTAGCCTAGCGGTTAGCATGCCTGCCTCTTGCACAAGGGGTCCCAGGTTCGATCCTGGCTGTTGGAGGTTTGTATGTTCTATGGTGCGCGTTCATATACACTTTATTCGTATTCATATAACTCCGCGTTGTACAGTCAGGTTCGGTTAACGCTATCAGCTGGCTATGTGTTCTGTTCGGAAACAACCGATAGACCCCGTTGCTCAACATTATGAGACGAAGGGTATTCGAGTACTTAGTATTTCGAATAGTTGTTTCCTATTATACAGTCCCTTAGCCTAGCGGTTAGCATGCCTGCCTCTTGCACAAGGGGTCCCATGTTCGATCCTGGCTGTTGGAGGTTTGTATGATATATATATATATATATATATATATTTATTCATTTATCTTTATTTTGCTTTGTCGCTGTCTCCCGCGTTTGCGAGGTAGCGCAAGGAAGCAGACGAAAGAAATGGCCCAACCCACCCTCATACACATGTATATACATACACGTCCACACACGCAAATATACATACCCATATATCTCAATGTACACATATATATACACACACAGACATATACACATATACACATGTACATAATTCATACTATCTGCCTTTATTCATTCTTATCGCCACATCGCCACACATGGGATAACACCCCCTCCCCCCCCATGTGTGCGAGGTAGCGCTAGGAAAAGACAACAAAGGCCCCATTCGTTCACCATCAGTCTCTAGCTGTCATGTAATAATGCCGGAAACCACAGCTCCCTTTCCACATCCAGGCCCCACACAACTTTCCATGGTTTATCCCAGACGCTTCACATGCCCTGATTCAATCCATTTACAGCACGTCGACTCCGGTATACCACATCGATCCAATTCACTGTATTCCTTACCCGCCTTTCACCCTCCTGCATGTCCAGGCCCCGATCACTCAAAATCTTTTTCACTCCATCTTTCCACCTCCAATTTGGTCTCCCATTTCTCCTCGTTCCCTCCACCTCCGACACATATATCCTCTCTGTCAATCTTTCCTCACTCATTCTCTCCATGTGCCCAAACCATTTCAAAACACCCTCTTCTGCTCTCTCAACCACGCTCTTTTTATTTTCACACATCTCTCTTACCCTTACATAACTTACTCGATCAAACCACCTCACACCACATATTGTCCTCAAACATCTCATATATATATATTTTTTTTTTTATACTTTGTCGCTGTCTCCCGCGTTTGCGAGGTAGCGCAAGGAAACAGACTAAAGAAATGGCCCAACCACCCCCATACACATGTATATACATACGTCCACACACGCAAATATACATACCTACACAGCTTTCCATGGTTTACCCCAGACGCTTCACATGCCTTGATTCAATCCACTGACAGCACGTCAACTCCGGTATACCACATCGCTCCAATTCACTCTATTCCTTCCCCTCCTTTCACCCTCCTGCATGTTCAGGCCCCGATAACACAAAATCTTTTTCACTCCATCTTTCCACCTCCAATTTGGTCTCCCTCTTCTCCTCGTTCCCTCCACCTCCGACACATATATCCTCTTGGTCAATCTTTCCTCACTCATTCTCTCCATGTGCCCAAACCACATCAAAACACCCTCTTCTGCTCTCTCAACCACGCTCGTTTTATTTCCACACATCTCTCTTACCCTTACGTTGCTCACTCGATCAAACCACCTCACACCACACATTGTCCTCAAACATCTCATTTCCGGCACATCCATCCTCCTGCGCACAACTCTATCCATAGCCCACGCCTCGCAACCATACAACATTGTTGGAACCACTATTCCTTCAAACATTCCCATTTTTGCTTTCCGAGATAATGTTCTCGACTTCCACACATTCTTCAAGGCCCCCAGAATTTTCGCCCCCTCCCCCACCCTATGATCCACTTCCGCTTCCATAGTTCCATCCGCTGCCAAATCCACTCCCAGATATCTAAAACACTTCACTTCCTCCAGTTTTTCTCCATTCAAACTCACCTCCCAATTGACTTGACCCTCAACCCTACTGTACCTAATAACCTTGCTCTTATTCACATTTACTCTTAACTTTCTTCTTCCACACACTTTACCAAACTCAGTCACCAGCTTCTGCAGTTTCTCATATGAATCAGCCACCAGCGCTGTATCATCAGCGAACAACAACTGACTCACTTCCCAAGCTCTCTCATCCCCAACAGACTTCATACTTGCCCCTCTTTCCAAAACTCTTGCATTTACCTCCCTAACAACGCCATCCATAAACAAATTAAACAACCATGGAGACATTACACACCCCTGCCGCAAACCTACATTCACTGAGAACCAATCACTTTCCTCTCTTCCTACACGTACACATGCCTTACAGCCTCGATAAAAACTTTTCACTGCTTCTAACAACTTTCCTCCCACACCATATATTCTTAATACCTTCCACAGAGCATCTCTATCAACTCTATCATATGCCTTCTCCAGATCCATAAATGCTAGATACAAATCCATTTGCTTTTCTAAGTATTTCTCACATACATTCTTCAAAGCAAACACCTGATCCACACATCCTCTACCACTTCTGAAACCACACTGCTCTTCCCCAATCTGATGCTCTGTACATGCCTTCACCCTCTCAATCAATACCCTCCCATATAATTTACCAGGAATACTCAACAAACTTATACATCTGTAATTTGAGCACTCACTCGTATCCCCTTTGCTTTTGTACAATGGCACTATGCACGCATTCCGCCAATCCTCAGGCACCTCACCATGAGTCATACATACATTAAATAACCTTACCAACCAGTCAAGAGGTAAAAAAAGGGCAAATGAGAGTTGGGGTGAGAGAGTATCATTAAATTTTAGGGAGAATAAAAAGATGTTCTGGAAGGAGGTAAATAAAGTGCGTAAGACAAGGGAGCAATTGGGAACTTCAGTGAAGGGCGCAAATGGGGAGGTGATAACAAGTAGTGGTGATGTGAGAAGGAGATCGAGTGAGTATTTTGAAGGTTTGTTGAATGTGTTTGATGATAGAGTGGCAGATATAGGGTGTTTTGGTCGAGGTGGTGTGCAAAGTGAGAGGGTTAGGGAAAATGATTTGGTAAACAGAGAAGAGGTAGTGAAAGCTTTGCGGAAGATGAAAGCCAGCAAGGCAGTAAGGTTTGGATGGTATTGCAGTGGAATTTATTAAAAAAGGGGGTGACTGTATTGTTGACTGGTTGGTAAGGTTATTTAATGTAATGATATATATATATATATATATATATATATATATATATATATATATATATATATATATATATATATATATATTTTTTTTTTTTTTTTTTTTTTTGCTTTGTCGCTGTCTCCCGCGTTTGCGAGGTAGCGCAAGGAAACAGACGAAAGAAATGGCCCAACCCACCCCCATACACATGTATATACATACGTCCACTCACGCAAATATACATACCTACACAGCTTTCCATGGTTTACCCCAGACGCTTCACATGCCTTGATTCAATCCACTGACAGCACGTCAACCCCGGTATACCATATCGCTCCAATTCACTCTATTCCTTGCCCTCCTTTCACCCTCCTGCATGTTCAGGCCCCGATCACACAAAATCTTTTTCACTCCATCCTTCCACCTCCAATTTGGTCTCCCTCTTCTCGTTCCCTCCACCTCCGACACATATATCCTCTTGGTCAATCTTTCCTCACTCATTCTCTCCTTGTGCCCAAACCACTTCAAAACACCCTCTTCTGCTCTCTCAACCACGCTCTTCTTATTTCCACACATCTCTCTTACCCTTACGTTGCTCACTCGATCAAAGCACCTCACACCACACATTGTCCTCAAACATCTCATTTCCAGCACATCCATCCTCCTGCGCACAACTCTATCCATAGCCCACGCCTCGCAACCATACAACATTGTTGGAACCACTATTCCTTCAAACATTCCCATTTTTGCTTTCCGAGATAATGTTCTCGACTTCCACACATTCTTCAAGGCCCCCAGAATTTTCGCCCCCTCCCCCACCCTATGATCCACTTCCGCTTCCATGGTTCCATCCGCTGCCAGATCCACTCCCAGATATCTAAAACACTTCACTTCCTCCAGTTTTTCTCCATTCAAACTCACCTCCCAATTGACTTGAACCTCAACCCTACTGTACCTAATAACCTTGCTCTTATTCACATTTACTCTTAACTTTCTTCTTCCACACACTTTACCAAACTCAGTCACCAGCTTCTGCAGTTTCTCATATGAATCAGCCACCAGCGCTGTATCATCAGCGAACAACAACTGACTCACTTCCCAAGCTCTCTCATCCCCAACAGACTTCATACTTGCCCCTCTTTCCAAAACTCTTGCATTTACCTCCCTAACAACGCCATCCATAAACAAATTAAACAACCATGGAGACATCACACACCCCTGCCGCAAACCTACATTCACTGAGAACCAATCACTTTCCTCTCTTCCTACACGTACACATGCCTTACATCCTCGATAAAAACTTTTCACTGATTCTAACAACTTTCCTCCCACACCATATATTCTTAATACCTTCCACAGAGCATCTCTATCAACTCTATTATATGCCTTCTCCAGATCCATAAATGCTACATACAAATCCATTTGCTTTTCTAAGTATTTCTCACATACATTCTTCAAAGCAAACACCTGATCCACACATCCTCTACCACTTCTGAAACCACACTGCTCTTCCCCAATCTGATGCTCTGTACATGCCTTCACCCTCTCAATCAATACCCTCCCATATAATTTACCAGGAATACTCAACAAACTTATACCTCTGTAATTTGAGCACTCACTCTTATCCCCTTTGTCTTTGTACAATGGCACTATGCACGCATTCCGCCAATCCTCAGGCACCTCACCATGAGTCATACATACATTAAATAACCTTACCAACCAGTCAAGAGGTGAAAAAAAGGGCAAATGAGAGTTGGGGTGAGAGAGTATCATTAAATTTTAGGGAGAATAAAAAGATGTTCTGGAAGGAGGTAAATAAAGTGCGTAAGACAAGGGAGCAAATGGGAACTTCAGTGAAGGGTGCAAATGGGGAGGTGATAACAAGTAGTGGTGATGTGAGAAGGAGATGGAGTGAGTATTTTGAAGGTTTGTTGAATGTGTTTGATGATAGAGTGGCAGATATAGGGTGTTTTGGTCGAGGTGGTGTGCAAAGTGAGAGGGTTAGTGATAATGATTTGGTAAACAGAGAAGAGGTAGTGAAGGCTTTGCGGAAGATGAAAGCCGGCAAGGCAGTAGGCTTGGATGGTATTGCAGTGGATTTTATTGAAAAAGTGGGTGACTGTATTGTTGACTGGCTGGTAAGGTTATTTAATGTAATGATATATATATATATATATATATATATATATATATATATATATATATATATATATATATATATATATATATATATATATATATATATATATATATATATATATATATATATATGTATATATATATATATTTTTTTTTTTTTTTTTTTGCTTTGTCGCTGTCTCCCGCGTTTGCGAGGTAGCGCAAGGAAAGTGACGAAAGAAATGGCCCAACCCACCCCCATACACATGTATATACATACGTCCACTCACGCAAATATACATACCTACACAGCTTTCCATGGTTTACCCCAGACGCTTCACAAGCCTTGATTCAATCCACTGACAGCACGTCAACCCCGGTATACCACATCGCTCCAATTCACTCTATTCCTTGCCCTCCTTTCACCCTCCTGCATGTTCAGGCCCCGATCACACAAAATCTTTTTCAATCTATCCTTCCACCTCCAATTTGGTCTCCCTCTTCTCCTCGTTCCCTCCACCTCCGACACATATATCCTCTTGGTCAATCTTTCCTCACTCATTCTCTCCATGTGCCCAAACCACTTCAAAACACCCTCTTCTGCTCTCTCAACCACGCTCTTTTTATTTCCACACATCTCTCTTACCCTTACGTTGCTCACTCGATCAAACCACCTCACACCACACATTGTCCTCAAACATCTCATTTCCAGCACATCCATCCTCCTGCGCACAACTCTATCCATAGACCACGCCTCGCAACCATACAACATTGTTGGAACCACTATTCCTTCAAACATTCCCATTTTTGCTTTCCCAGATAATGTTCTCGACTTCCACACCTTCTTCAAGGCCCCCAGAATTTTCGCCCCCTCCCCCACCCTATGATCCACTTCCGCTTCCATGGTTCCATCCGCTGCCAGATCCACTCCCAGATATCTAAAACACTTCACTTCCTCCAGTTTTTCTCCATTCAAACTCACCTCCCAATTGACTTGACCCTCAACCCTACTGTACCTAATAACCTTGCTCTTATTCACATTTACTCTTAACTTTCTTCTTTCACACACTTTACCAAACTCAGTCACCAGCTTCTGCAGTTTCTCACGTGAATCAGCCACCAGCGCTGTATCATCAGTGAACAACAACTGACTCACTTCCCAAGCTCTCTCATCCCCAACAGACCTCATACTTGCTCCTCTTTCCAAAACTCTTGCATTCACCTCCCTAACAACCCCATCCATAAACAAATTAAACAACCATGGAGACATCACACACCCCTGTCGCAAACCTACATTCACTGAGAACCAATCACTTTCCTCCCTTCCTACACGTACACATGCCTTACATCCTCGATAAAAACTTTTCACTGCTTCTAACAAATTGCCTCCCACACCATTTATTCTTAATACCTTCCACAGAGCATCTCCATCAACTCTATCATATGCCTTCTCCAGATCCATAAATGCTACATACAAATCCATTTGCCTTTCTAAGTATTTCTCACATACATTCTTCAAATCAAACACATGATCCACACATCCTCTACCACTTCTGAAACCACACTGCTCTAATTTCTTCCTAAGTTATGAAGTAAAGAACATTATACTGCAACAATATTCGAAAGAATTATTCTTTGTGCATTTCTTAATGTCAGACAGCTCTCATACGGTAATATTTCAGATAGCATTTTTGCTTCTTTTCAGGCCTCTTTCTTCATACTAGTTTTTGGGTTTTCGATATCAGCATTAATTCTTGGTATGGAGATCTTGGTCCGCGCTTGACGACAGAGCCCCAACCCTGCACGATCAGCCGAAGTGAGTAAATTTTCAGTTTTCACTAATATGGTTAACTCATCTAGCACAGTATGTATTGTTCATTATCTGATATATGTTTCCTGATCTGATATTTGCACGTCAAGTGTATCGTCAGTTTTTTCTCAACATTATTTCTGTTTTATGAATATCATGTTCGCCCATATATACGTCATTCATACTTAGTTTAACTTACTAAAAGTCTTCAAATGGAGAAGACATATTTGTCACACCATCGGACCCGCGTGAGATTCAAGTCTATGCAATCCCCACCGAGATGAAGTTGAGACACACGTAAAAACACTAGTTGTCCAGCGTGTGCATCTTTTTAACCTCCGTGTGGCCGAGGCAGCTAAGCGCCCTACCTGGGGTTCGAATCCCTCTGTCCCTCTGTTGGTATATGTATAACATGGAAGACTCCATGACATGACATGCTTACTGTCTATCTTAACACTGGAAATTTTTCAGGTTGTGAATGAGGAAAAGAATCATCGTTCACATCCAGACCAGACCACTGGAGAACCCGAGTTTATCAAGAGAATTCATATTATTTAAATCCAGTGATCTTCGCTTCTTGCAAATACAAGATCGATATGAAAACTTAATAGTCACATGTATTGTGATTTTCAATTGTAAATATTTGATATGAATGTGAATAAAGAATATCGTCCAGATTGCAATTCCGTTGAGAAGGACACCTTGTTAGATTGTAGATGTCTTGTGTGGCAGCCACAACACAATAAGATTTATGATTATTTGTTTAGGTTAGAAGTCGAACATAAGGCACGAGAGCTTCTCCATCTTAGTCAGGCAACCTTTAGAACTTCACATTACAGAGTGAGCCATGAACCTGATTACAGTAACCAGAAGCCCTCCACATGTGAGTTGTTATTAGCATTTAGATATACTTAGACCTCATCCATAAGATTTCACCATGTTACGTGATCGCATTAGTAGTTGGCGACACTACTGTTACCATTAGATTATTCTGGTTAGCAGTTCAGAAGGCTGTTGTTCAGCATTACCCTCACTCTTGAATGAAAGGCTGTATACATCTTGGGAATATTATCCCTTTTTCTTCCCGAGTTCTTCCAGATGATATACAAAATGCCAGCTGTGAATATTGTTCAAAACGTTCTGCTAGCGAGGCTGATTGTGATGTAGTCTTTTATTAAAAGCAATCTGTCACTTACGAAGCCTAATGTTCATATCAATCATCATTTTATATGAGGTTTGCCTCAGGACGTTGGTCTGACAGTGATGTTACCTAGCAACAATCAGTGGACTAGCCCTCAACTATGTTGCAAGTATACTCAAAGATGTAGTCAGGCCGAGAGTATTCTCAGCTGGCGAGCAGCAGCAGTAGGTATACCAGAATAAGGGTGTTTACCATCGTCATACTGGTGCTAAGAAATATAAACTCAGCCACTAAACCTTTGGCACCACAGTGTCAGCTCCCTAACACTGTGGTAAGTCAAACTTCTCTTTCACTTTAGCAAAACGTGTCTAAACGTCTGCAGTTTTGCCTTTAGGCCATCAGAGTAATTTTTTCTTTTGTAATGGCATGAAAAACTATTCACCAAAGTCAAAGGATGCAAAAGAATTTCTTCCCTTCCTCAGAGTCAAATGGAGACATTATATGGGCAGGTTGTTGACTGAGAATGGTGCAGTGGGAGAGTTAGTTATGATTGTGAATATTGTGGTTCAGTGGGTAAGATCTTTTATATGAACTAGGATTATGGGGCCACGATTATGATTAGTATGTCCATAAGCAGCGTACACTTATCTAATTTAGCCGTGCTCTGTAGATAATGCCCCACTGTATCTGTTCCCCACCTGCTGATTATGTCATGAAATACCTACTACTAAATATACAGTGCTTATTTATCATAGATGTAGGAGTGACAGTATTATTGTAAATTACTAGAACCCTCACGAGGTGAAGACTGACACGAGTGTTATTGAACTGCATCTATCCGTATTCATTTCACGTTCACTTGCCTTCTGACATCTAAAACTCGTCCATTTGAAACCAGGGTTCGTATGTTACTTGAGTTCAGGACACAGCGTCTACACGGCCTTATGGTTTTTGTGGTGATGTTCTTGGTGGTTCATCAAGTCCCCTATAATCTGAGTTGTCTTCATATTTTGAAGTTGTGGTAGAAGAGACATTGGGAGTCAGATGGTCATCAGATATCATCCGACAACTAGATAGAGCTATATGAATCTTTCCCTGGTAATTTTCCTTAGACTCTACTAACATATGCGCTATCTTTTAGTTTCAAAATCTTATTCAAGTATTATAACGACATTTTCGTAGCTCTGTGCAGGTGTGTAGCCGTCTATTTTTGGAATGAACCAAAAGGATGGATGAGTGGGCAAAGGGTCTGGTTGCATTAAGGAGTATGTGAGCGGAGAGGTTACTGTCTGTGAAGTCAAAGATGGGTATGTTTAATGGTTTAACGATCGCAACAATGCTGTTTGGGTACGAGACGGATTCTAAAATCAAAAGAGCGAAAGAGGTTAGATGTACTGGAAAAGAAACACCTGAGGTCTGCATGTGGTGTGAGTTTACCGAGGAAGATGTGATAGTGCAAGAGAGAGGTATGGTAGGAAATGGACTATGAGTGAGAAAGCTGAACAAAGTGCGCTGTACTGGTCGAAATACTGAGAGGATGAGTGAAGAGAGAATGACTAAGAGAGTATCTATATTAGACTTAGAAGGAGCAAGGAGGCCGGAGAGACCGAGTAGGGGGTACAAGGGTGTAGCGAAATAGACTTTAAGTTAATGGGGTCTAAACATGCAAAAGGGTGAGAAGCGTCGTGCATAGATTTGAGAGAGGCGTAGGTCTCCCTGTTGGCTGAACTACATTATATAAAGTGGTCAGGGCTACCCGGGCTAACAAGAACGGCAGCCAGATGCATGAACATTACATGATCTCATTTACAGACATTACCAAGATTACCTGTGAGTTGATTTGCTGAATCCTCGGGGCCAGAGTGTGGGCAGCCTGCCTAACAATAGGCCGAAAGTATGTGGTTATGAATCTTGTGCTACAGCAGCAGTCCAGGAGAGATAGATTTTAGCCCCTCGGTGGGTCATTGGCTACACTGTCCGCCTACCATTCTCGGTAGATCGGATTCGATCCTCGGGCCAGCTAATAGTATATATATATATATATATGTGTATGTGTGTGTAAAATTTCTCATTTATTCATATATTCATTATACTTTACGCTGTCTCCCGCGTTAGCGAAGAAGCTAAAGGAAACAGACTAAAGAATGGCCCAACCCACCCAGACACGCACATATACATACCTATACATTTCAAAGTATACATAATACATACACAGACATATACATGTATACACATGTACATATTCATGTATGCTGCCTTCACCCATTCATGCCGCCATCCAGCCACACATGAGATGACACCCTCCTTTCCCCGCGTGCGCGCGAGGTAGCGCCAGGAAACGACAACAAAGGCCACATTCGTTCACACTCAGTCTCTAGCTGTCGTGTGTAATACACCAAAACCACAGCTCCCTTTCCACATCTAGGCCCCACAAAACTTTCCATGGTTTACCCAAGACGCTTCACATGCCCTGCTTCAATCCATTGACAGCACGTCGACCCCGGTATAGCAAATCGTTCCAATTAACTCTATTCCTTGCAGGCCTTTCACCCTCCTGTATGTTCAGGTCCCGAGCGCTCAAAATCTTTTTCATTTCATCCTTCCACCTCCAATTTGGTCTCCCACTTCCCCTTGTTCCCTCCACCTCTGACACATATACCGTCTTTGTCAATCTTTCCTCACTCATTCTCTCCATGTGACCAAACCATTTCAATACATCCCTTTCTGCTCTTTCAACCACTCTTTTTATTACCACACATCTCTCTTGCCCTTTAATTACTTTCTCGATCAAACCACCTCACACCACATATTGTCCTCAAACATCTCATTTCCAACACATCCACCCTCCTCCGCACAACCCTATCTATCGTCCGTGCCTCACATCCATATAATATTGCTGGAACCACTATTCCTTCAAGCATACCCATTTTTGCTCTCCGAGATAACGTTCTCGCCTTCCACACATTCTTCAACGCTCCCAGAACCTTTACACCCTCCTCCACCCTGTGACTCGCTTCCGCTTCTATGGTTCTATCCGCTGCCAAATCCACTCCCAGATATCTAAAACACTTCCTTTCCTCTAGTTTTTCTCCATTCAAACTCACCTCCCAGTTTACTTGTCCCTGAACCCTACTGATTCTAATAACCTTGCTCTTATTTACATTTACTCTCAGCTTTCTTCTTTCACACACTTTACCAAACTCAGTCACCAACTTCAGCAGTTTCTCACACGAATCAGCCACTAATGCTGTATCATTAGCGAACAATAACTGACTCACTTTCCAAACACTCTCACCCCCAATAGACTGCATACTTACCCCTCTCTCCAAAACTCTTGCATTCACCTCCCTAACAACCCCATACATAAACAAAGTGAACAACCATGGAGACATCACACACCCCTGCCGCAAACAGACATTCAATGGAAACGAATCACTTTCCTCTTTTCCTACTCGATAAAAACTTTTCACTGCTTCTAGCAATTTACCTCCCACACCATTTACTCTTTATACCTTTCATAGAGCATCTAACTCAACTCTATCATATGCCTTCCTCAGATCCATAAATGCTACAAACAAATCCATGTGTTTTTCTAAGTATTTCTCATATACATTCTTCAAAGCAAACACCTGATCCACACATCCTCTACCACTTCTGAAACCACACTGCTCCTCCCCCCATATAATATCTTAGGAATACCCAACAAAACTATACCTCTGTAATTTGAACACTCACCTTTATCCCCTTTTCCTTTGTAATATGGCACTATACATACATTCCGCCAATCCTCAGGCGCTTCACCTTGAACCATACATACATTAAATATCCTTACCAAGCAGTCAACAACACAGTCACCCCTTCTTTTATTACACTCCACAGCAATACCACCCAAACCCACTGCCTTGCCGGCTTTCATCTTCCGCAAAGCCTTCAATGCCTATATAGCGGGAACAGTGGTGAGGCAGGTGGGGAAGTATAACAGGTAGTGATGGAATGAAAAGGAAATGGAGTGAATATTTTGAAGATTAGTTGAATGTGGCAGATATAGGGTGTTTCAGCCGGAGTGGTTTACGAAGTGAGAGGGTCAGGGAGAATGATTTGGTGAAGAGAGAAGAGGTAGTGAAAGCTTTGCAGAAAATGAAATCAAGCAGGGCGGCGGGTTTAGATGCTATTGCAGTGGAATTTATTGAAAGAGGGATAACTATGCTGTTGACTGGTTGGTAAAGATAGTCAGTGTATATACGGACCATGGTCAATTGCCTGAGGATTGGCGAAATGTATGCACAGTACCAGCGAAGAAAGGCAAAGGGGATAAAGGTGAATATTCAAATTTCAGAGGCATAAGTTTGTTGAGAATTCCTGGGAAATTGTATGGGAGGGTACTGATTGAGAGGGTAAAGACATATACAGAGCATCAGATTGGAGAAGAGCAATGTGGTTTCATAAGTGGCAGAGGATGCGTGAATCAGGTGTTTAGTTTGAAGACTGTGTAGCTTTGTGGAAGGTATTAAGAGTATATGGTGTGGGAATTAAGTTCCTAGAAGCTGTGAAAAGTTTTTACCATTAATGTAAGGCATGTGAAGGAGTAGGAAAATAGGAGACTGATTGGTTCCCAGTGAATGTCGTATTGCGGAAGGGATGTGTGATATCCCCATGGTTGTTTGATTTGTTTATGGATGAGGTGGTTAGGAAGGTAAATGCAAGGGTTTAGGAGAGTCGTACATGAGAGGGCCTGGGAAGCGAGTTAGTTGTTGTTGGCCGATGATGCAGCTTTAGTAGCTAATTCGTGTGAGAAACTACAGAGGCTAGTGGCAGAGTTTTGAAAAGTGTGTGAAAGGAGAAAGTTGAGGGTAGATGTAAATAGAGCAAAGTTATTAGGGTCAGTAGGGTTGAGGAACAAGTTAATTGGGATGTACGTTAAAATGGCGAGAAATTGGAGGAAGTGAGGTGCTGAGATACCTGGGAGCAGAAACAGCAGCGGATGGAACCAGGGAATCGGAATTGAATCACAGGGTGGGGGAGGGGAGAAGGGTTCGGGAGCGAGAGAACGTTATCTCTGAGAGAAAAATGGGTGTGTTTGAAGGAATAGTAGATCCAACAATGTTATATGGCTGCGAGGCATGGGCTATATTTAGGGTTGAACGGTGGAGGGTGGATGTGTTGGAAATGAAATGTTTCAGGACAATAATGGTGTGAGGTGGCTTGATCGAGAAAGTAATGTAAGGGTAAGAGAGATGTGTGAAAACAAAAAGAGTATGATTGAGAGAGCAGAAGAGGGTGTGTTGAAATGGTTTGGACATATGGAGAGAATGAGTGAGGAAAGATTAACAAAGAGGATATAAGTGTCAGAGGTGGAGGGACCAAAGGTAAGCGGGAGACCAAATTAGAGGCGAAAGGGTGGAGAAAAAAAAGATCTTAAGCGATCGAAACGTGACCATACAAGAGGGTGAGAGGCATGCAAGAAATAGAGTGAATTGGAAGAATATGGTATACCGGAGTCGACGTGCTGTCAATGGATTGAACCAAGGCAAGTGAAGCGTCTGGGGTCAACCATGTAAAGGTCTCTTAAGCCTGCATATGGAAAGGAAGCTGTGGTTTCGGTGCATTACACATGACATCTACAGACCAAGTCTGAACGCATATCAACTTTTTTATCTTTTTTCCTGGCGCTACCTTGCTGAAACAGGGGATAGCAATGTTGTTCCCCGGTGCGGCGGGGTAGCGACAGAGATGGAAGAAGGCAAGCAAGTATGAATATGTGTATACATAAATATATATATATACATATATATATATATATATATATATATATATATATATATATATATATATATATATATATATATATATATATATATATATATATATATATATATATATATATATAAGTAAGTAACGTAAGGGTAAGAGAGATGTGTGGAAATAAAAAGAGCGTGGCTGAGAGAGCAGAAGAGAGTGTTTTGAAATGGTTTGGGCACATGGAGAGAATGAGTGAGGAAAGATTGACCAAGAGGATATATGTGTCGGAGGTGGAGGGAACGAGGAGAAGAGGGAGACCAAATTGGAGGTGGAAAGATGGAGTGAAAAAGATTTTGTGTGATCGGGGCCTGAAAATGGTTTCAGAAGTGGTAGAGGATGTGTGGATAAGGTGTTTGCTTTGAAGAATATATGTGAGAAATACTTAGAAAAGCAAATGGATTTGTATGTAGCATTTATGGATCTGGAGAAGGCATATGATAGAGTTGATAGAGATGCTCTGTGGAAGGTATTAAGAATAAATGGTGTGGGAGGCAAGTTGTTAGAAGCAGTGAAAAGTTTTTATCGAGGATGTAAGGCATGTGTACGTGTAGGAAGAGAGGAAAGTGATTGGTTCTCAGTGAATGTAGGTTTGCGGCAGGGGTGTGTGATGTCTCCATGGTTGTTTAATTTGTTTATGGATGGGGTTGTTAGGGAGGTGAATGCAAGAGTTTTGGAAAGAGGGGCAAGTATGAAGTCTGTTGGGAATGAGAGAGCTTGGGAAGTGAGTCAGTTGTTGTTCGCTGATGATACAGCGCTGGTGGCTGATTCATGTGAGAAACTGCAGAAGCTGGTGACTGAGTTTGGTAAAGTGTGTGAAAGAAGAAAGTTAAGAGTAAATGTGAATAAGAGCAAGGTTATTAGGTACAGTAGGGTTGAGGGCCAAGTCAATTGGGAGGTGAGTTTGAATGGAGAAAAACTGGAGGAAGTGAAGTGTTTTAGATATCTGGGAGTAGATCTGGCAGCGGATGGAACCATGGAAGCGGAAGTGGATCATAGGGTGGGGGAGGGGGCGAAAATTCTGGGAGCCTTGAAGAATGTGTGGAAGTCGAGAACATTATCTCGGAAAGCAAAAATGGGCATGTTTGAAGGAATAGTGGTTCCAACAATGTTGTATGGTTGCGAGGCGTGGGCTCTGGATAGAGTTGTGCGCAGGAGGATGGATGTGCTGGAAATGAGATGTTTGAGGACAATGTGTGGTGTGAGGTGGTTTGATCGAGTAAGTAACGTAAGGGTAAGAGAGATGTGTGGAAATAAAAAGAGCGTGGTTGAGAGAGCAGAAGAGGGTGTTTTGAAATGGTTTGGGCACATGGAGAAAATGAGTGAGGAAAGATTGACCAAGAGGATATATGTGTCGGAGGTGGAGGGAACGAGGAGAAGAGGGAGACCAAATTGGAGGTGGAAAGATGGAGTGAAAAAGATTTTGTGTGATCGGGGCCTGAACATACAGGAGGGTGAAAGGAGGCCAAGGAATAGAGTGAATTAGTATACCGGGGTTGACGTGCTGTCAGTGGATTGAATTGGGGCATGTGAAGCGTCTGGGGTAAACCATGGAAAGCTGTGTAGGTATGTATATTTGCGTGTGTGGACGTATGTATATACATGTGTATGGGGGTGGGTTGGGCCATTCCTTTCGTCTGTTTCCTTGCGCTATCTCGCAAACGCGGGAGACAGCGAAAAAGCAAAAAAAAAAAAAAAAAAAATATATATATATATATATATATATATATATATATATATATATATATATATATATATATATATATATATATATATATATATATATATATATACATATATATATACATATATATATATATATATATATATATATATATATATATATATATATATATATATATATATACATATATATATACATATATATATGTATTTATTTATTATTTCATTTTGCTTTGTCATCGTCTCCCGCGGTAGCGAGGTAGCGCAAGGAAACAGACGAAAGAATGGCCCAACCCGCCCAAACACACAAGTATATACATACACGTCCACATACGCAAATATACATACCTATACATCTCAATGTACACATATATATATACACAAACAGACATATACATATATACACATGTACATAATTCATACTGTTTGCCTTTATTTGTTCCCATCGCCGCCTCGCCACACATGGAATAACAAACCAATCCCCCCTCATGTGTGCGAGGTAGCGCTAGGAAAAGACACCAAAGTTCGTATTCGTTCACACTCAGTCTCTAGCTGTCATGAAATAATGCACCGAAACCACAGCTCCCTTTCCACATCCAGGCCCCACACAACTTTCCATGGTTTACCCCAGACGCTTCACATGCCCTGGTTCAATCCATTGACAGCACGTCGACCCCGGTATACCAGATCGTTCGAATTCACTCTATTCCTTGCACACATTTCACCCTCCTGCATGCAGGCCCCGATCACTCAAAATCTTTTTCACTCCATCGTTCCACCTCCAATTTGGTCTCCCAATTCTTCTCGTTCCCTCCACCTCTGACATATATATCCTCTTGTTCAATCTTTCCCCACTCATTCTCTCCATGTGACCAAACCATTTCAAAACACCCTCTTCGGCTCTCTCAACCACACTCTTTTTATTTCCACACATCTCTCTTACCCTTACGTCACTTACTCGATCAAAGCACCTCACACCACATATTGTCCTTAAACATCTCATTTCCAGCTCATCCACCCTCCTGCGCACAACTCTATCCATAGCCCACGCCTTGCAACCATACAACATTGTTGGAACCATTATTCCTTCAAACATAATCATATTTGCTTTCCGAGATAATGTTCTCGACTTCCAAACATTCTTCAAGGCTCCCAGAATTCTCGCCCCCTCCCCCACCTTATGATTCACTTCCGCTTCCATGGCTCCATCCGCTGCCAGATCCGCTCCCAGATATCTAAAACACTTTACATCCTCCAGTTTTTCTCCATTCAAACTTACCTCCCAATTGACTTGACCATCAACCCTACTGTACCTAATAACCTTGCTCTTATTCACATTTACTCTTAACTTTCTTTTTTCACACACTTTACCAAAATCAGTCACCAGCTTCTGCTGTTTCTTACATGAATCAGCCACCAGTGCTATGTCATCAGCGAACAACAACTGACTCACTTCCAAAGCTCTCTCATCCACAACAGACTGCATACCTGCCCCTCTTTCCAAAACTATTGCATTTACCTCCCTAACAACCCCATCCATAAACAAAAATAAAACAACCATGGAGACATCACACACCCCAGCCGCAAACCTACATTCACTGAGAGCCAATCACTTTTCTCTCTTCCTACACGTACACATGCCTTACATCCTCGAAAAAAATTTCACTGCTTCTAACAGCTTGCCTCCCACACCATATATTCGTTAAACCTTCCACAGAGCATCTCTATCAACTCTATCATATGCCTTCTCCAGATCCATAAATGCTACATACAAATCCATTTTTTTTTCTAAGTATTTCTAACATACATTCTTCAAAGCAAACACCTGATCCACACATCCTCTACCACTTCTGAAACCACACTGCTCTTCCCCAATCTGATGCTCTGTACATGCCTTCACCCTCTCAGTCAATACCCTCCCATATAATTTACCAGGAATACTCAACAAACTTATACCTCTGTAATTTGAGCACTCACTCTTATCCCCTTTGCCTTTGTACAATGGCACTATGCAAGCATTCCGCCAATCCTCAGGCACCTCACCATGAATCATACATACATTAAATAACCTTACCAACCAGTCAACAACACAGTCACCCCCTTTTTTGATAAATTCCACTGCAATACATTCCAAACCTGCTGCCTTGCCGGCCTTCATCTTCCGTAAAGCTTTTGCTACCTCTTATCTGTTTACCAAATCATTTTTTCTAACCCTCTCACTTTGCACACCACCTCGACCAAAACACCCTATATCTGCCACTCTATCATCAAACATATTCAACAGCCTTCAAAATACTCCATATCCTTCTCACATCACCATTACTTGTTATCATCTCCCCATTATCCCCCTTCAGTGAAGTTCCCATTTGCTCCCTTGTCTTACGCACGTTATTTACCTCCTTCCAATATATCTTTTTATTCTCCCTGAAATATAATGATACTCTCTAACCCCAACTCTCATTTGCACTCTTTTTGACTTCTTGCACTTTTCTCTTGACCTCCTGCCTCTTTCTTGTATACCTCTCCCACTCAATTGCATTTTTCCCCTGCATAAATCGTCCAAATTCCTCTCTCTTCTCTTTAACTAATAATCTTACTTCTTCATCCCACCACTCACTACCTTTTCTAATCAACCCACCTCCCACGCTTCTCATGCCACAAGCGTCCTTTGCGCAAGACACCACTGCTTCCCCAAATACATCCCATTCCTCCCCCACTCCCCTTACCTCATTTGTTCTCACCTCTTGGTGCTTCCTCACACAAGTCTCCTTCCCAAGCCCACTTACTCTCACCACTCTCTTCACCCCAACATTTTCACTTCTTTTCTGAAAACCCCCACAAATCTTCACCTTCGCCTCCACAAGATAATGATCAGACATCCCTCCAGTTGCACCTCTCAATATATAAATATATATATATATATATATATATATATATATATATATATATATATATATATATATATATATATATATATATATATATATTGTGTACAGAGAGAGACTGAGTACAGAATGGAAAAAGGTGAGAACAATGGAAGTAAGGGGAGTGGGGGAGGAATGGGATGTATTTAGGGAATCAGTGATGGATTGTGCAAAAGATGCTTTTGGCATGAGAAGAATGGAAGTGGGTTGATTAGAAAGGGTAGTGAATGGTGGGATGAAGAAGTAAGATTATTAGTGAAAGAGAAGAGAGAGGCATTTGGACGAATTTTGCAGGGAAAAAATGCAATTGAGTGAGAGATGTATAAAAGAAAGAGATAGCAGGTCAAGAGAAAGGTGCAAGAGGTGAAAAAGAGGGCAAATGAGAGTTGGGGTGAGAGAGTATCATTAAATTTTAGGGAGAATAAAAAGATGTTCTGGAAGGAGGTAAATAAAGTGCGTAAGACAAGGGATCAAATGGGATCTTCAGTGGAGGGTGCAAATGGGGAGGTGATAACAAGTAGTGGTGATGTGAGAAGGAGATGGAGTGAGTATTTTGAAGGTTTGTTTGATGATAGAGTGGCAGATATAGGGTGTTTTGGTCGAGGTGGTGTGCAAAGTTAGAGGGTTAGGGAAAATGATTTGGTAAACAGAGAAGAGGTAGTAAAAACTTTGCGGAAGATGAAAGCCGGCAAGGAAGCAGGTTTGGATGGTATTGCAGTGGAATTTATTAAAAAAGGGGGTGACTGTATTATTGACTGGTTGGTATGGTTATTTAATATATGTATGACTCATGGTGAGGTACCTGAGGATTGGCGGAATGCATGCATAGTGCCATTGTACAAAGGCAAAGTGTATAAGAGTGAGTGCTCATATTACAGAGCTGTAAGTTTGTTGAGTATTCCTAGTAAATTATATGGGAGGTTATTGGTTGAGAGGGTGAAGTCATGTACAGAGCTTCAGATTGGGGAAGAGCAGTGTGGTTTCAGAAGTGTTAGAGGATGTGTGGATCAGGTGTTTGCTTTGAAGAATGTATGTGAGAAATACTTAGAAAAGCAAATGGATTTGTATGTAGCATTTATGGATCTGGAGAAGGCATATGATAGAGTTGATAGAGGTGCTCTGTGGAAGGTATTAAGAATATATGGTGTGGGAGGCAAGTTGTTAGAAGCAGTGAAAAGTTTTTATCGAGGATGTAACACATGTGTACGTGTAGGAAGAGAGGAAAGTGATTAGTTCTCAGTGAATGTAGGTTTGCGGTAGGGGTGTGTGATGTCTCCATGGTTGTTTAATTTGTTTATGGATGGGGTTGTTAGGGAGGTAAATGCAAGAGCTTTTGAAAGAGGGGTAATTATGAAGTCTGTTGTGGATGAGAGAGCTTGGGAAGTGAGTCAGTTGTTGTTCGCTGATGATACAGCGCTGGTGGCTGATTCATGTGAGAAACTGCAGAAGGTGGTGACTGAGTTTGGTAAAGTGTGTGAAAGAGGAAAGTTAAGAGTAAATGTGAATAAGAGCAAGGTTATTAGGTACAGTAGGGTTGAGGGTCAAGTCAATTGGGAGGTAAGTTTGAATGGAGATATACTGAAGGAAGTAAAGTGTTTTAGATATCTGGGAGTGGATCTGGCAGCGGATGGAACCATGGAAGCGGAATTGGATCATAGGGTGGGGGAGGGGGCGAAAATCCTGGGAGCCTTGAAGAATGTGTGGAAGTCGAGAACATTATCTCGGAAAGCAAAAATGGGTATGTTTGAAGGAATAGTGGTTCCAACAATGTTTTATGGTTGCGAGGCGTGGGCTATGGATAGAGTTGTGCGCAGGAGGATGGATGTGCTGGAAATGAGATGTTTGAGGACAATGTGTGGTATGAGGTGGTTTGATCGAGTAAGTAACGTAAGGGTAAGAGAGATATGTGGAAATAAAAAGAGCGTGGTTGAGAGAGCAGAAGAGGGTGTTTTGAAATGCTTTGGGCACATGGAGAGAATGAGTGAGGAAAGATTGACCAAGAGGATATATGTGTCGGAGGTGGAGGGAACGAGAAGAAGTGGGAGACTAAATTGGAGGTGGAAAGATGGAGTGAAAAAGATTTCGTGTGATCGGGGCCTGAACATGCAGGAGGGTGAAAGGAGCGCAAGGAATAGAGTGATTTGGATCGATGTGGTATAACGGGGTTGACATGCTGTCAGTGGATTGAATCAGGGCATGTGAAGCGTCTGTGGTAAACCATGGAAAGCTGTGTAGGTATGTATATTTGCGTGTGTGGACGTATGTATATACATGTGTATGGGGGTGGGTTGGGCCATTTCTTTCGTTTGTTTCCCTGCGCTACCTCGCAAACGCGGGAGACAGCGGCAAAGCAAAAAAAAAAAGAAAAAAAAAAAAAAAAAAATATATATATATATATATATATATATATATATATATATATATATATATATATATATATATATATATATATATATATATATATATATATATATATATATATATATATGGGGGGTGAAAGAATACTTCCCATGCATTCCTCGCGTGTCGTAGAAGGCGACTAGAGGGGAAGGGAGCGAGGGGCCAGAAATCCTTCCCTCCTAGTACTACTTTTAAATTTCTAAAATGGGAAGCAAAAGAAGGAGTCACGCGGGAGTGCTCATCCGCCTCGAAGGCTCAGACTGGGGTGTCTAAATGTGTGTGGATGTAACCAAGATGTGAAAAAAGGAGAGATAGGTAGTATGTTTTAGGAAAGGAACCTGAATGTTTTGGAAGAGTGGTTTGGAAATGTCTTGGGAGTAAAGTAAGTGGTTAGTGAGAGGACAAGAGCAAGGGAAGGAGTAGCAGTACTCCTGAAACAGGAGTTGTCGGAGTATGTGATAGAATGTAAGAAAGTAAATTCTCGATTGATATGGGTAAACTGAAAGTTGATGGAGAGAGATGGGTGATTATTGGTGCATATGCACCTGGGCATGAGAAGAAAGATCATGAGAGGCAAGTGTTTTGGGAGAAGCTGAATGAGTGTGTTAGTGGTTTTGATGCACGAGACCGGGTTATAGTGATGGGTGATTTGAATGGAAGGGTGAGTAATGTGGCAGTTGAGGGAATAATTGGTATACATGAGGTGTTCAGTGTTGTAAAAGGAAATGGTGGAGAGCTTGTAGATTTATGTGCTGAAAAAGGACTGGTGATTGGGAATACCTGGTTTAAAAAGCGAGATATACATAAGTATACCTATGTAAGTAGGAGAGATGGCTAGAGAGCGTTATTGGATTACGTGTTAATTGACATGCGCGCGAAAGGGAGACTTTTGGATGTTAATGTGCTGAGAGGTGCAACTGGAGGGATGTCTGATCATTTTCTTGTGGAGGCTAAGGTGAAGATGTGTATGGGTTTTCAGAAAAGAAGAGCGAATGTTAGGGTGAAGAGGGTGGTGAGAGTAAGTGAGCTTGGGAAGGAGACTTGTGTGAGGAAGTAGCAGGAGAGACTGAGTACAGAATGGAAAAAGGTGAGAACAATGGAAGTAAGGGGAGTAGGGAAGGAATGGGATGTATTTAGGGAATCAGTGATGTATTGCGCAAAAGATGCTTGTGGCATGAGAAGAGTGGGAGGTGGGTTGATTAGAAAGGGTAGTGAGTGGTGGGATGAAGAAGTAAGATTATTAGTGAAAGAGAAGAGAGAGGCATTTGGACGATTTTTGCAGGGAAAAAATGCAATTGAGTGGGAGATATATAAAAGACTGAGACAGGAGTTCAAGAGAAAGGTGCAAGAGGCGAAAAAGAGGGCAAATGAGAGTTGGGGTGGGAGAGTATCATTAAATTTTAGGGAGAATAAAAAGATGTTCTGGAAGGAGGTAAATAA
Source organism: Panulirus ornatus (assembly GCF_036320965.1). Classification (NCBI taxonomy): domain Eukaryota; kingdom Metazoa; phylum Arthropoda; class Malacostraca; order Decapoda; family Palinuridae; genus Panulirus; species Panulirus ornatus. The sequence continues at coordinate 38,986,698 of NC_092237.1, forward strand.
AGTGCGTAAGACAAGGGAGCAAATGGGAACTTCAATGAAGGGAGGAAATGGGGAGGTGATAACAAGTAGAGCTGATGTGAGAAGGAGATGGAGTGAATATTTTGAAGGTTTGTTGAATGTGTTTGATGATAGAGTGGCAGATATAGGGTGTTTTGGTCGAGGTGGTGTGCAAAGTGAGAGGGTTAGGGAAAACGATTTGGTAAACAGAGAAGAGGTAGTAAAAGCTTTGCGGAAGAAAAAAAGCCGGCAAGGCATCAGGTTTGGATGGTATTGCAGTGGAATTTATTAAAAGAGGGGGTGACTGTGTTGTTGACTAGTTGGTAAGGTTATTTAATGTATGTATGACTCATGGTGAGGTGCCTGAGGATTGGCGGAATGCGTACATAGTGCCATTGTAGGCAAGTGTTTCGGGAGCAGCTGAATGAGTGTGTTAGTGGTTTTCATGCTCAAGACCGGGTTATAGTGATGGGTAATTTGAATGCAAAGTTGAGTAATGTGGCAGTTGAGGGAATAATTGGTATACATGGAGTTTTTAGTGTTGTAAATGGAAATGGTTAAGAAGCTTGTAGATTTATGTGTTGAAAAAGGACTGGTGATTGGGGTTACCTGGTTTAAAAAGCGAGATATACATATGTATACGTATGTAAGTAGGAGAGATGGCCAGAGAGCGTTATTCGATTGCGTGTTAATTGACTTTTGGATGTTAATACGCTGAGAGGTGCAACTAGAGAGATGTCTGATCAATATCTTGTGGAGGCGAAGGTGAAGATTTCAATGGGTTTTCAGAAAAGATGAGAGAATGTTGGGGTGAAGACAGTGGTGATAGTAAGTGAGCTTGAGAAGGAGACTTGAGTGAGGAAGTACCAGGAGAGAATGAGTACAGAATGGAAAAAGGTGAGAACAAAGGAGGAAAGGGGAATGTGGGAGGAATGGGATGTATTTAGGGAAGCAGTGATGGCTTGCATAAAAGATGGTTGTGGCATGAGAAGCGTGGGAGGTAGATTGATTAGAAAGGGTAGTGAGTGGTGGGATGAGCAAGTAAGATTATTAGTGAAAGAGAAGAGAGAGGCATTTGGACGATTTTTGCAGGAAAAAAATGCAAATGAGTGGGAGATGTATAAAAGAAAGAGGTAGGAGGTCAAGAGAAAGGTGCAAGAGGTGAAAAAGAGTGCAAATGAGAATTGGATGAGGGAGTATCATTAAATTTTAGGGAGAATAAATAGATGTTCTGGAAGAAGGTAAATAAAGTGCGTAAGACTAGGGAGCAAATTGAAACATCAGTCAAGGGGGCTAATGGGGAGGTGATAACAAGTTGTGGTGATATTAGAAGGAGATGGAGTGAGTATTTTGAAGGTTTGTTGAATGTGTTTGATGATAGAGTGGCAGATATAGGGTGTTTTGGTCGAGGTGGTGTGCAAAGTGGGAGGGTTATGGAAAATTATTTGGTAAATAGAGAAGAGGTAGTAAAATCCTTACATAAGATGAAAGCCGGCAAGGCAGCAGGATTGGATATGTATTGCAGTGGAATCTATTAAAAAAGGAGGTGACTGTATTGTTGACTGGTTGGTAAGGTTATTTAATGTATGTAAGGTTCATGGTGAGGTGCCTGAGGATTGGCGGAATGCTTGCATAGTGCCATTGTACAAAGGCAAAGGGGATAAGAGTGAGTGCTCAAATTACAGAGGTATAAGTTTGTTGAGTATTCCTGGAAAATTATATGGGAGGGTATTGATTGAGAGGGTGAAGCCATGTATAGAGCATCAGATTGGGGAAGAGCAGTGTGGTTTCAGAAGTGGTAGAGGATGTGTGGATCAGGTGTTTGCTTTGAAGAATGTATGTGAGAAATACAAATGAATACAAATACAAATGAATACAAATGAATTTGTATGTAGCATTTATGGATCTGGAGAAGGCATATGATAGAGTTGATAGAGGTGCTCTGTGGAAGGTTTTAAGAATATATGGTGTGGGAGGCAAGTTGTTCGAAGCAGTGAAAAGTTTTTATCGAGGATGTAGGGAATGTGTACGTGTAGGAAGAAAGGAAAGTGATTGGCTCTCAGTGAATGTAGGTTTGCGGCAGGGGTGTTTGATGTGTCCATGGTTGGTTAATTTGTTTATGGATGGGGTTGTTAGGGAGGTATATGCAAGAGTTTTGGAAATAGGGGCAAGTATGCAGTCTGTTGTGGATGAGAGAGCTTGGGAAGTGAGTCAGTTGTTGTTCGCTGATGATACAGCGCTGGTGGCTGATTCACGTAAAAAACAGCAGAAGCTGGTGACTGAGTTTGTTAAAGTGTGTGAAAGAAGAAAGATAAGAGTAAACGTGAATAAGAGCAAGGTTATTAGATACAGTAGGGTTGATGGTCAAGTCAATTGGGAGGTAAGTTTGAATGGAGAAAAACTGGAGGAAGTAAAGTGTTTTAGATATCTGGGAGTGGATCTGGCAGCGGATGGAACCATGGAAGCGGAAGTGAATCATTGGGTGGGGGAGGGGTCGAAAATTCTGGGAGCCTTGAAGAATGTTTGGAAGTCGAGAACATTATCTCGGAAATCAAAAATGGGTATGTTTGAAGGAATAGTGGTTCCAACAATGTTGTATGTTTGCAAGGCGTGGGCTATGGATAGAGTTGTGGGCAGGAGGATGGATGTGCTAGAAATGAGATGTTTGAGGAGAATATGTGGTGTGAGGTGGTTTGAGATGTTTGAGGAAAATATCTGGTGTGAGGTGGTTTGATCGAGTAAGTAATGTAAGGGTAAGAGAGATGTGTGGAAATAGAAAGAGTGTGGTTGAAAGAGCAGAAGAGGGTGTTTTGAAATGGTTTGGTCACATGGAGAGAATGAGTGAGGAAAGATTGACAAAGAGGATATATGTGTCAGAGGTGGAGGAAACGAGGAGAAACGGGAGACCAAATTTTAGATGGAAAGATGGAGTGAAAAAGATTTTGAGTGATCGGGGCCTGAACATGCAGGAGGGTGAAAGGCGGGCAAGGAATAAAGTGAATTGGAACGATATGGTATACCGGGGTCGACGTGCTGTCAATGGATTGAACCAGGGCTTGTGAAGCGTCTGGGGTAAACCATGGAACGTTGTTTGGGGCCTGGATGTGGAGAGGGAGCTGTGGTTTCGGTGCATTATTACATGACAGCTAGAGACTGAGTGTGAACGAATGGGGCCTTTGGTGTCTTTTCCTAGCGCTACCTCGCACACATGAGGGGGGAGGGGGTTGTTATTCCATATGTGGCGGGGTGGCGATGTGAACAAATAAAGGCAGATAGTATGAATTATGTACATGTGTATATATGTATATGTCTGTGGGTGCATATATGTGTACATTGAGATGCATAGGTATGTATATTTGCGTGTGTGAACGTGTATGTACATACATGTGTATGTGGTCGGGTTAGGCCATTCTTTTCCTTGCGTTACCTCGCAAACGCGGGAGACAGCGATAAAACAAAGTGAATAAATAAATAAAAATTTATATATATATATATATATATATATATATATATATATATATATATATATATATATATATATATATATATATATATATATATCTTTTTCTTTTAAACTATTCGCCATTTCCCTCGTTAGCGAGGTAGCGTTAAGAACAGGGGACTGGGCCTTTTTTGGAATATCCTCACCTCCCCCCCCCCCCGAATATTATGAATATATATATATATATATATATATATATATATATATATATATATATATATATATATATATATATATATATATATATATATATATATGTTATTCCATGTGTGGCGGTGTGGCGATGGGAACAAATAAAGGTAGATAGTATGAATTATGTACATGTCTATATATTTATATGTCTGTGTGTGTAGATGTAACCAAGATGAGAAAAAATGAGAGATAGGTAGTATGTTTGATGAAAGGAGCCAAGATGTTTTGGCTGAAATGGAGCTCAAGAGTAAAGGGGAAGACTGATTTGAAAATTTCTTGGGAGTAAAGTCAGGGGTTACTGAGAGAACAAGAGCAAGGAAAGGAGTAACACTACTCCTGAAACAGGAGAGGTGGGAGTATGTTATAGAGGATAAGGAAGTAATCTCTCCATTGATATGGGTAAAACTGAAAGTGGATGGAGAGAGATAGGTGATTATTGGTGCATATACACCTGGGCAAGAGAAGAAAGATCATGAGAGGCAAGTGTTTTGGGAGAAGCTGAGTGAGTGTGTTACTAGGTTTGATGCACGAGAACGGGTTATTGTGATGGGTGATTTGAATGCAAAGGTGAGTAATGTGGCAGTGGAGAGAATAATTGGTGTACATGGGTTGTTCAGTGTTGTAAATGGAAATGGTGAAGAGCTTGTAGATTTATGTGCTGAAAAATGACTGGTGATTGGGAATACCTGGTTTAGAAATAGAGATATACATAAGTATATATATGTAAGTAGGAGAGATGGCTAGAGAGCGTTATTAGGTTACGTGTTAATTGATAGGCGCGCGAAAGAGAGACTTTTAGGTGATAATGTGATGAGAGGTGCAACTGGAGGGATGTCTGATCGTTATCTTGTGGAGGCGAAGTTAAAGATTTGTAGATGTTATCATAACAGAAGAGAGAATGTTGGGGTGAAGAGAGTGGTGACATTAAGTGAACTTGGGAAGGAGACTTGGGTGAGGAAGTACCAGGAAAGACTGAGCACAGAATGGAAAATCTGAGAACAAAGGAGGTAAGGGAGTGTGGGAGGAATGGGATGTATTTAGGGAAGCAGTGATGGCTTTTGCAAAAGATGTTTGTGGCATGAGAAGCGAGGGAGGTGGGCAGATTAGAAAGGGTAATGAGTGGTGGGATGAAGAAGTAAGTTTACTAGTCAAAGAGAAGAGAGAAGTGATTAGATGGTTTTTGCTGGGAAATAATGCAAATGACTGGGAGAGGTATGAAAGAAAGAGGCAGGAGGTCAAGAGAAAGGTGCAAGAGGCGAAAAAGAGGGCAAATGAGAGTTGGGATGAGAGAGTATCATCAAATTTTAGGGAGAATGAAAAGATGTTTTGGAAGAAGGTAAATAAAGTGCGTAAGACGAGGCAACAAATGGGAACATCAGTGAAGGGGCAAATGGGGAGGTGATAACAAGTAGTGGCTATGTGAGACGGAGATGGAGTAAGTATTTTCAAGGTTTGTTGAATGTGTTTGATGATAGAGTGGCAGATATAGTGTGTTTTGATCGAGGTGATGTACAAAATGAGAGTGTTAGGGAGAATGATTTGGTAAACAGAGAAGAGGTAGTAAAAGCTTTGCAAAAGATGAAAACCAACAAGGCAGTAGGTCTGGGTGGTATTACAGTGGAGTTTTATAAAAAAAAAAAAAAGGGGGTGACTGATTTGTTGACTGGCTGGCAAGGTTATTTAATGTATGTATGATTCATGGTGAGGTGCCTGAGGACTGGTGGAATGCTTGCATAGTGCCATTGTACAATGGCAAAGGGGATAAAACTGAGTGCTCAAATTACAGAGGTACAAGTTTGTTGAGTATTCCTAGGATATAATATGGGAGGTTATGATTGAGAGGATGAAGGCATGTACAGAGTATAAGACTGCGGACGAGCAGTATGGTTTCAGATGTGGTAGAAGATGTATGGATGAGGTGTTTGCTTTCAAAAATGTAAGTGAGAAATACTTAGAAAAGCAAAGATTTGTTTGTAGCATTTATGGATCTGGAGAAGGCATATGATAGAGTTGAGAGAGATGCTCTATGGAAGGTATAATGAATATATGGTGTGGGAGGTAAGTTGTTAGAAGCAGTGAAAGGTTTTTATCGAGGATGTAAGGCATGTGTACGTGTGGGAAGAGAAGAGAGTGACTGGTACTCAGTGAATGTTGGTTTGTTGTAGGGTTGTGTGATGTCTCCATGGTTGTTTAATTTGTTTATGGGTGGGGTTGTTAGGGAGGTGAAAGCAAGAGTTTTGGAAAGAGGGGCAAGTATGCAGTCTGTTGTGGATGAGAGATCTTGGGAAGTGAGTCAGTTGGTGTTCGCTGATGATACAGGGATGGTGGCTGATTCGGGTGAGAAACTGCGAAAGCTGCCGAATGAGTATTGTAAAGAGTGTGAAAGAAGAAAGCTGAGAGTAAATGTGAATAGGAGCAAGGTCATTAGGTACAGTATGGGTGAAGGACAAATTAACTGGGAGGTAAGTTTGAATGGAGAAAATCTGGAGGAAGTGAAGTGTTTTAGTTATCTGTGAGTGTATTTGGCAGCGGATTGAACCATGGAAGCGGAAGTGAATCATAGGGTAGGGGAATGGGCGAAAGATTTGTGAGCGCTGAAAAATGTCTGGAAGTCGATAACGTTATCTTGGAAAGCAAAATTGGGTATGTTTTAAGGAATAGTGGTTCCAACAATGTTATATGGTTGCAGGGAGTGGGCTATAGATAGAGTTGTTCGGAGGAGGGTGGATGTGCTGGAAATTAGATTTTTGAGACAATATGTACCGTACGGTTACTTGATCGAGTAAGTAATGAAAGGATAAGAGAAATCTGTGGTAATAAAATATATGTGGTTGAGAGAGCAGAAGAGGGTGTTTTGAAGTGGCTCGGTCACATAGAGAGAACGAGTGAGGAAGGATTGAAAAAGAGGATATATGTGTCACAGGTGGAGGAACGAGGGAAAGTGGGAGACCAAATTGGAGGTGGAAAATGGAGTGAAAAAGATTTTTAGTGATCCCGGCCTGAACATGTAGGAGGGTGAAAGGCGTGCAAGGAATAGATTGAATTGGAACGATGTGGTATACCAGGGTCGACGGGCTGCCAATGGATTGAACCAGGATTTGAAGCGTCTGGGGTAAACCATGTAAAGTTTTGTGGGGATGGAAGTGGGAAGGGAGCTATGGTTTCGGTGCATTATATATGACAGCTAAACACTGAGTGTGAAGGAATGTGGCCTTCGTTGTCTTTTCCTAGCACTAACTCGGGCATATGCGGGGGGAGGGGGCTTTCATTTCATGTGAGGCGGGGTGGCGACGGAAATGAATCATGGCAGACAGTGTAAATTGTGTAAATGTGTAAATATGTATATGTCTATATATATATATATATATATATATATATATATATATATATATATATATATATATATATATATATATATATATATATTCATAATATTCGTGGGGGGGGGGCACCTGAGGATATTCCAAAAAAGGCCCAGTCCTCTGTTCTTAACGCTACCTCGCTAACGAGGGAAATGGCGGATAGTTTAAAAGAAAAAGATATATATATATATATATATATATATATATATATATATATATATATATATATATATATATATATATATATATATATATATATGTATATATATATTTATTTCTCTATCTATTCATTTTGCTTTGTCGTTGTCTCCCACGTTTGCGAGGTAGCGCAAGGAAACAGACGAAAGAATGGCTCAACCCGCCCACATACACATGTATATACATACACGTCCACACACGCAAATATACATACCTACACATCTCAATGTACACATATATATACACACACAGACATATAAATATATAGACATGTACATAATTCATACTATCTGCCTTTATTTGTTCCCATCGCCACACCGCCACACATGGAATAACAACCCCCTCCCCCCTCATGTGTGCGAGGTAGCGCTAGGAAAAGACACCAAAGGCCCCATTCGTTCACACTCAGTCTCTAGCTGTCATGTAATAATGCACCGAAACCACAGCTCCCTCTCCACATCCAGGCCCCACACAACGTTCCGTGGTTTACCCCAGACGCTTCACAAGCCCTGGTTCAATCCATTGACAGCACGTCGACCCCGGTATACCACATCGATCCAATTCACTATATTCCTTGCCCGCCTTTCACCCTCCTGCATGTTCAGGCCCCGATCACTCAAAATCTTTTTCACTCCATCTTTCCATCTAAAATTTGGTCTCCCGCTTCTCCTCGTTCCCTCCACCTCTGACACATATATCCTCTTTGTCAATCTTTCCTCACTCATTCTCTCCATGTGACCAAACCATTTCAAAACACCCTCTTCTGCTCTCTCAACCACACTCTTTTTATTTCCACACATCTCTCTTACCCTTACATTACTTACTTGATCAAACCACCTCACACCACATATTTTCCTCAAACATATCATTTCCAGCACATCCACCCTCCTGCCCACAACTCTATCCATAGCCCACGCCTCGCAACCATACAACATTGTTGGAACCACTATTCCTTGAAACATACCCATTTTTGCTTTCCGAGATAATGTTCTCGACTTCCACACATTCTTCAAGGCTCCCAGAATTTTCGATCCCTCCCCCACCCTATGATTCACTTCCGCTTCCATGGTTCCATCCGCTGCCAGATCCACTCCTAGGTATCTAAAACACTTTACTTCCTCCAGTTTTTCTCCATTCAAACTTACCTTCCAATTGACTTGACCCTCAACCCTACTGTACCTAATAACCTTGCTCTTATTCACGTTTACTCTTAACTTTCTTCTTTCACACACTTTAACAAACTCAGTCACCAGCTTCTGCTGTTTCTTACATGAATCAGCCACCAGCGCTGTATCATCAGCGAACAACAACTGACTCACTTCCCAAGCTCTCTCATCCACAACAGACTGCATACTTGCCCCTCTTTCCAAAACTCCTGCATTTACCTCCCTAACAACCCCATCCATAAACAAATTAACCAATCATGGAGACATCACACACCCCTGCCGCAAACCTACATTCAATGAGAGCCAATCACTTTCCTCTATTCCTACACGTACACATGCCCTACATCCTCGATACAAACTTTTCACTGCTTCTAACAACTTGCCTCCCACACCATATATTCTTAAAACCTTCCACAGAGCACCTCTATCAACCCTATCATATGCCATCTCCAGATCCATAAATGCTACATGCAAATTCATTTGTTTTTCTAAGTATTTCTCACATACATTCTTCAAAGCAAACACCTGATCCACACATCCTCTTCCACTTCTGAAACCACACTGCTCTTCCCCAATCTGATGCTCTGTACATGGCTTCACCCTCTCAATCAATACCCTCCCATATAATTTTCCAGGAATACTCAACAAACTTATACCTCTGTAATTTGAGCACTCACTCTTATCCCCTTTGCCTTTGTACAATGGCACTATGCAAGCTTTCCACCAATCCTCAGGCACCTCACCATGAATCTTACATACATTAAATAACCTTACCAACCAGTCAACAATACAGTCACCCCCTTTCTTAATAGATTCCACTGCAATACCAACCAAACATGCTGCCTTGCCGGCTTTCATCTTCCGTAAGGATTTTACTACCTCTTCTCTATTTACCAAATCATTTTCCATAACCCTCACACTTTGCACACAACCTCGACCAAAACACCCTATATTTGCCACTCTATCATCAAACACATTCCACAAACCTTCAAAATACTCACTCCATCTCCTTCTCACATCACCACAACTTGTTATCACCTCCCCATTAGCCCCCTTCACTGATGTTTCCATTTGCTCCCTAGTCTTACGCATTTTATTTACCTCCTTCCAGAACATCTTTTTATTCTCCCTAAAATTTAATGATACTCTCTCAACCAATTTTCATTTGCCCTCTTTTTCATCTCTTGCACCTTTCTCTTGACCTCCTGCCTCTTTCTTTTATACATCTCCCACTCATTTGCGTTTTTTTCCTGCAAAAATCGTCCAAATGCCTCTCTCTTCTTTTTCTCTAATAATCTTACTTGCTCATCCCACCACTCACTACCCTTTCTAATCAACCCACCTCCCACGCTTCTCATGCCACAACCATCTTTTGCGCAAGCCATTACTGCTTCCCTAAATACATCCCATTCCTCCCACACTCCCCTTTCCTACTTTGTTCTCACCTTTTTCCATTCTGTACTCATTCTCTCCTGGTACTTCCTCACTCAAGTCTCCTTCCCAAGCTCGCTTACTTTCACCACTCTCTTCACCCCAACATTCTCTCATCTTTTCTGAAAACCCATTGAAATCTTCACCTTCGCCTCCACAAGATAATGATCAGACATCTCTCTAGTTGAACCTCTCAGCATATTAACATCCAAAAGTCAATTAACACGTAATCGAATAACGCTCTCTGGCCATCTCTCCTACTTACATACGTATACTTATGTATATCTAGCTTTTTAAACCAGGTAATCCCACCACCAGTCCTTTTTCAACACATAAATCTACAAGCTTCTTAACCATTTCCATTTACAACACTAAACACTCCATGTATACCAATTATTCCCTCAACTGCCACATTACTCACCTTTGCATTCAAATCACCCATCACTATAACCCGGTCTTGAGCATGAAAACCACTAACACACTCATTCAGCTGCTCCCGAAACACTTGCCTCTTATGATCTTTCTTCTCATGCCCTGGTGCATATGCACCAATAATCACCCATCTCTCTCCATCAATTTTCAGTTTTACCCATATCAATCTAGAATTTACTTTCTTACTCTCTATTATATACTCCCACATCTCTTGTTTCAGGCGTAGTGCTACTCCATCCGTTGCTCTTGTCCTCTCACTAACCCTTGACTTTATTCCCAAGACATTCCCAAACTACTCTTCCCCTTTACCCTTGAGCATCGTTTCACTCAGAGCCAAAAAATCCAGGTTTCTTTCCTCAAACCTACCACCTATCTCTCCCTTTTCTTCATTTTGGTTACATCCACACACATTTAGACACCCCAATCTGAGCCATCGAAGAGGATGAGCACTCCCCGCGTGACTCCTTCTGTTTCCTCTTTTAGAAACTTAAAACACAAGGAGGGGAGGGTATCTCGCCCCCGCTCCCGTCCCCTTTAGTCGCCTTCTACTACACGTGAGGAATGCGTGGGAAGTATTCTTGCTTGCATAGTGCCATTGTACAAAGGCAAAGGGGATAAGAGTGAGTGCTCAAATTACAGAGGTTTAAGATTGTTGAGTATTCCTGGTAAATTATATGGGAGGGTATTGATTGAGAGATTGAAGGAATGTACAGAGCATCAGATTGGGGAAGAGTAGTGTGGTTTCGTAAGTGGTAGAGGATGCGTGGATCAGGTGTTTGCTTTGAAGAATGTATGTGAGAAATACTTAGAAAGGGAAATGGATTTGTATGTAGCATTTATGGATCCGGAGAAGGCATATGATAGAATTGACAGAGATGCTCTCTGGAAGGTATTAAGAATATACGGTGTGGGAGGCAAGTTGTTAGAAGCAGTGAAAAGTTTTTATCGAGGATGTAAGTCATGTGTATGTAGGAAAAGAGGAAAGTGATTGGTTCTCAGTGAAAGTAGGTTTGCGGCAGAGGTGTGTGATGTCTCCATGGTTGTTTAATTTGTTTATGGATGGGGTTGTTAGGGAATCGAATACAAGAGTTTTGGAAAGAAGGGCAAGTATGTTGTCGCTTGTGGATAAGAGAACTTGGGAAGTGAGTCAGTTGTTGTTCGCTGATGATACACCGCTGGTGGCTGATTCATGTGAGAAACTGCAGAAGCTGGTGACTGAGTTTGGTAAAGTGTGTGAAAAAGAAAGTTAAGAGTAAATGTAATTAAGACAAAGGTTATTAGGTACAGTAGGGTTGAGGGTCAAGTCAACTGGGAGGTAAGTTTCATTGGAGAAAAACTGGAGGAAGTAAAGTGTTTTCGATATCTGGGAGTAGATCTGGCAGCATGTGGAACCATGAAAGCGAAAGTAAATCATAGGGTGCGAGAGGGAGCGAAAATTCTGGGAGCCTTGAGAAATGTTTGGAAGTCTAGAACATTATCTCGGATAGCAAAAATGGGTATGTTTGAAGGAATAGTGGTTCCAACAATGTTGTATGGTTGCGAGGCATGGGCTATGGATAGAGTTGTGGGCAGGAGGATGGATGTGCTGGAAATGAGATGTTTGAGGACAATGTGTGGTGTGAGGTGGTTTGATCGAGTGAGTAACGTAAGGGTAAGAGAGATGTGTGGAAATAAAAAGAGCGTGGTTGAGAGAGCAGAAGAGGGTGTTTTGAAGTGGTTTGGGCACATGGAGAGGATGAGTGAGGAAAGATTGACCAAGAGGATATATGTGTCGGAGGTGGAGGGAGCAAGGAGAAGAGGGAGATCAAATTGGAGGTGGAAAGATGGAGTGAAAAAGATTTTGTGTGATCGGGGCCTGAACATGCAGGAGGGTGAAAGGAGGGCAAGGAATAGAGTGAATTGGAGCGATGTGGTATACCGGGGTTGACGTGCTGTCAGTGGATTGAATCAAGGCATGTGAAGCGTCTGGGGTAAACCATGGAAAACTGTGTAGGTATGTATATTTGCGTGTGTGGACGTATGTATATACATGTGTATGGGGGGGGGGGGAGGTTGGGCCATTTCTTTCGTCTGTTTCCTTGCGCTACCTCGCAAACGCGGGAGACAGCGACAAAGTATAAAAAAAAAAAAAAAAATACATATATATATATACGTATATATATATATATATATATATATATATATATATATATATATATATATATATATATATATATATATATATATATGTGAACGAATGGGGCCTTTGTTGTCTTTCCTAGCGCTACCTCGCGCACATGAGGGGGGAGGGGTTGTTATTCCATGTGTGGCGAGGTGGCGATGGGAATAAATAAAGGCACACAGTATGAATTATGTACATGTGTATATATGTATATGTCTGTGTGTGTATATATATGTGTACATTGAGATGTATAGGCATGTATATTTGCGTGTGTGGACGTGTATGTATGTACATGTGTATGTGGGTGGGTTGGGCCATTCTTTCGTCTGTTTCCTTGCGCTACCTCGCTAACGCAGGACACAGCGACAAAGCAAAATAAGATAAGATAAAAGATATATATATATATATATATATATATATATATATATATATATATATATATATATATATATATATATATATATATATATATATATATATATATCCCTGGGGATAGGGGAGAAAGAATGCTTCCCACGTATTCACTGCGTTTCGTGGAAGGCGACTAAAACGTAAAGGAGTTTGGTAAAATGTGTGAAAGAAGAAAGTTAAGAGTAAATGTGAATAAGAGCAAGGTTATTAGGTACAGTAGGGTTGAGGGTCAAGTCAATTTGGAATTAAGTTTGGATGGAGAAAAACTGGAGGAAGTAAAGTGTGTTAGATATCTGGGAGTGGATCTGGCAGCGAATGGAACCATGGAATCGGAAATGAATCATAGGGTGGGGGAGAGGGCGAAAATCCTGGGAGCACTGAAGAATGTGTGGAAGTCGAGAACATTTTCTCGGAAAGCAAAAATGGGTATGTTTGAAGGAATAGTGGTTCCACCAATGTTGTATGGCTGCGAGGCGTGGGCTATGGATAGAGTTTTGCGCAGGAGGGTAGATGTGCTGGAAATGAGATGTTTGAGGACAATGTGTGGTGTGAGGTGGTTTGATCGAGTAAGTAATGTAATGGTAAGAGAGATGTGTGGAAATAAAAAGAGCGTGGTTGAGAGAGCAGAAGAGGGTGTTTTGAAATGGTTTGGGCACTTGGAGAGAATGAGTGAGGAAAGATTGACCAAGAGGATATATGTGTCGTAGGTGGAGGGAACGAGGAGAAGTGGGAGACCTAATTGGAGGAGGAAAGATGGAGTGAAAAAGATTTTGTGTGATCGCGGCCTGAACATGCAGGAGGGTGAAAGGAGGACAAGGAATAGATTGAGTTGGATCGATGTGGTATACCGGGGTTGACGTTCTGTCAGTGGATTGAATCAGGGCATGTGAAGCGTCTGGGGTAAACCATGGAAAGTTGTGTGGTTCCTGGATGTGGAAAGGGAGCTGTGGTTTCGGGCAATATTGCATATATATATATATATATATATATATATATATATATATATATATATATATATATATATATATATATATATATATATATATATATATATATATATATATATATATATATATATATATATATGTATATATATATATATATATATATATATATATATATATATATATATATATATATATATATATATATATATATATATATATATATATATATATATATATACATATATATATATATATATATATATATATATATATATATATATATATATATATATATATATATATATATATATATATCCTCCCCTCCTTGTATTAACTTTCTAAAATGGGAAACAGAAGAAGGAGTCACGCGGGGAGTGATCATCCTCCTCGAAGGCTCAGAGTGGGGTGCCTAAATGTGTGTGGATGTAACCAAGATGTGAAAAAAGGAGAGATAGGTAGTATGTTTGAGGAAAGGAACCTGGATGTTTTGGCTCTGAGCGAAACGAAGCTCAAGGGTAAAGGGGAAGAGTGGTTTGGAAATGTCTGGGGAGTGAAGTCAGGGGTTAGTGAGAGGACAAGAGCAAGGGAAGGAGTAGCAATACTCCTGAAACAGGAGTTGTGGGAGCATGTGATAGAATGTAAGAAAGTAAATTCTCGATTAATATGGGTAAAATTGAAAGTTGATGGAGAGAGGTGGGTGATTATTGGTGCATATGCACCTGGGCATGAGAAGAAAGATCATGAGAGGCAAGTGTTTTGGGAGCAGCTGAATGAGTGTGTTAGCGGTTTTGATGCACGAGACCGGGTTATAGTGATGGGTGATTTGAATGCAAAGGTGAGTAATGTGGCAGTTGAGGGAATAATTGGTATGCATGGGGTGTTTAGTGTTGTAAATGGAAATGGTGAAGAGCTTGTAGATTTATGTGCTGAAAAAGGACTGATGATTGGGAATACCTGGTTTAAAAAGCGAGATATACATAAGTATACTTATGTAAGTAGGAGAGATGGCCAGAGAGCGTTATTGGATTATGTGTTAATTGACAGGCGTGCGAAAGAGAGACTTTTGGATGTTAATGTGCTGAGAGGTGCAACTGGAGGGATGTCTGATCATTATCTTGTGGAGGCTAAGGTGAAGATTAGTATGGGTTTTCAGAAAAGAGGAGTGAATGTTGGGGTGAAGAAGGTGGTGAGAGTAAGTGAGCTTGGGAAGGAGACCTGTGTGGGGAAGTACCAGGAGAGACTGTGTACAGAATGGAAAAAGGTGAGAACAATGGAAGTAAGGGGAGTGGGGGAGGAATGGGATGTATTTAGGGAATCAGTGATGGATTGCGCAAAAGATGCTTGTGGCATGAGAAGAGTGGGAGGTGGGCTGTTTAGAAAGGGTAGTGAGTGGTGGGATGAAGAAGTAAGAGTATTAGTGAAAGAGAAGAGAGAGGCATTTGGACGATTTTTGCAGGGAAAAAATGCAATTGAGTGGGAGAAGTATAAAAGAAAGAGACAGGAGGTCAAGAGAAAGGTGCAAGAGGTGAAAGAAAGGGCAAATGAGAGTTGGGGTGAGAGACTATCAGTAAATTTTAGGGAGAATAAAAAGATGTTCTGGAAGGAGGTAAATAGGGTGCGTAAGACAAGGGAGCAAATGGGAACTTCAGTGAAGGGCGTAAATGGGGAGGTGATAACAAGTAGCGGTGATGTGAGAAGGAGATGGAATGAGTATTTTGAAGGTTTGTTGAATGTGTCTGATGACAGAGTGGCAGATATAGGGTGTTTTGGTCGAGGTGGTGTGCAAAGTGAGAGGGTTAGGGAAAATGATTTGGTAAACAGAGAAGAGGTAGTAAAAGCTTTGCGGAAGATGAAAGCCGGCAAGGCAGCAGGTTTGGATGGTATTGCAGTGGAATTTATTAAAAAAGGGGGTGACTGTATTGTTGACTGGTTGGTAAGGTTATTTAATGTATGTATGACTCATGGTGAGGTGCCTGAGGATTGGCGGAATGCGTGCATAGTGCCATTGTACAAAGGCAAAGGGGATAAGAGTGAGTGCTCAAATTACAGAGGTATAAGTTTGTTGAGTATTCCTGGTAAATTATATGGGAGGGTATTGATTGAGAGGGTGAAGGCATTTACAGAGCATCAGATTGGGGAAGAGCAGTGCGGTTTCAGAAGTGGTAGAGGATGTGTGGATCAGGTGTTTGCTTTGAAGAATGTATGTGAGAAATACTTAGAAAAGCAAATGGATTTGTATGTAGCATTTATGGATCTGGAGAAGGCATATGATAGAGTTGATAGAGATGCTCTGTGGAAGGTATTAAGAATATATGGTGTGGGAGGCAAGTTGTTAGAAGCAGTGAAAAGTTTTTATCGAGGATGTAAGGCATGTGTACGTGTAGGAAGAGAGGAAAGTGATTGGTTCTCAGTGAATGTAGGTTTGCGGCAGGGGTGTGTGATGTCTCCATGGTTGTTTAATTTGTTTATGGATGGGGTTGTTAGGGAGGTAAATGCAAGAGTTTTGGAAAGAGGGGCAAGTATGAAGTCTGTTGGGGATGAGAGAGCTTGGGAAGTGAGTCAGTTGTTGTTCGCTGATGATACAGCGCTGGTGGCTGATTCATGTGAGAAACTGCAGAAGCTGGTGACTGAGTTTGGTAAAGTGTGTGGAAGAAGAAAGTTAAGAGTAAATGTGAATAAGAGCAAGGTTATTAGGTACAGTAGGGGTGAGGGTCAAGTCAATTGGGAGGTGAGTTTGAATGGAGAAAAACTGGAGGAAGTGAAGTGTTTTAGATATCTGGGAGTGGATCTGTCAGCGGATGGAACCATGGAAGCGGAAGTGGATCATAGGGTGGGGGAGGGGGCGAAAATTTTGGGAGCCTTGAAAAATGTGTGGAAGTCGAGAACATTATCTCGGAAAGCAAAAATGGGTATGTTTGAAGGAATAGTGGTACCAACAATGTTGTATGGTTGCGAGGCGTGGGCTATGGATAGAGATGTGCGCAGGAGGATGGATGTGCTGGAAATGAGATGTTTGAGGAAAATGTGTGGTGTGAGGTGGTTTGATCGAGTAAGTAACGTAAGGGTAAGAGAGATGTGTGGAAATAAAAAGAGCGTGGTTGAGAGAGCAGAAGAGGGTGTTTTGAAATGGTTTGGGCACATGGAGAGAATGAGTGAGGAAAGATTGACCAAGAGGATATATGTGTCGGAGGTGGAGGGAACGAGGAGAAGAGGGAGACCAAATTGGAGGTGGAAAGATGGAGTGAAAAAGATTTTGTGTGATCGGGGCCTGAACATGCAGGAGGGTGAAAGGAGGGCAAGGAATAGAGTGAATTGGAGCGATGTGGTATACAGGGGTTGACGTGCTGTCAGTGGATTGAATCAAGGCATGTGAAGCGTCTGGGGTAAACCATGGAAAGCTGTGTAGGTATGTATATTTGCGTGTGTGGACGTGTGTATGTACATGTGTATGGGGGGGGGGTTGGGCCATTTCTTTCGTCTGTTTCCTTGCGCTACCTCGCAAACGCGGGAGACAGCGACAAAGTAAAAAAAAAAAAAAAAAAAAAAAAAAAAAAAAAAAAAAAATGACTAGAATGTGTATATATGTATATGTCTGTGCGTATATATATATATGTATATGTTGAGATGTATAGGTATGCATTTGTGCTGTGTGTGGACGTGTATGTATATACATGTGTATGTGGGTGGGTTGGGCCATTCTTTCGTCTGTTTCCTTGTACTACCTCGCTAACGCGGGAGACAGTGATAAAGTATAATAAATAAATAAAAATAAATGTATATATATATATATATATATATATATATATATATATATATATATATATATATATATATATATATATATATATATATATATTAATATATATGTGGTAGAGGATGTGTGGATCAGGTGTTTGCTTTGAAGAATGTATGTGAGAAATACTTAGAAAAGCAAATGGATTTGTATGTAGCATTTATGGATCTGGAGAAGGCATATGATAGAGTTGATAGAGATGCTCTGTGGAAGGTATCAAGAATATATGGTGTGGGAGGAAAGTTGTTAAAAGCAGTGAAAAGTTTTTATCGAGGATGTAAGGCATGTGTACGTGTAGGAAGAGAGGAAAGTGATTGGTTCTCAGTGAATGTAGGTTTGCGGCAGGGGTGTGTGATGTCTCCATGGTTGTTTAATTTGTTTATGGATGGGGTTGTTAGGGAGGTAAATGCAAGAGTTTTGGAAAGAGGGGCAAGTATGAAGTCTGTTGGGGATGAGAGAGCTTGGAAAGTGAGTCAGTTGTTGTTCGCTGATGATACAGCGCTGGTGGCTGATTCATGTGAGAAACTGCAGAAGCTGGTGACTGAGTTTGGTAAAGTGTGTGGAAGAAGAAAGTTAAGAGTAAATGTGAATAAGAGCAAGATTATTAGGTACAGTAGGGTTGAGGGTCAAGTCAATTGGGAGGTGAGTTTGAATGTAGAAAAACTGGAGGAAGTGAAGTGTTTTAGATATCTGGGAGTGGATCTGGCAGCGGATGGAACCATGGAAGCGGAAGTGGATCATAGGGTGGGGGAGGGGGCGAAAATTCTGGGGGCCTTGAAGAATGTGTGGAAGTCGAGAACATTATCTCGGAAAGCAAAAATGGGTATGTTTGAAGGAATAGTTCTTCCAGCAATGTTGTATGGTTGCGAGGCGTGGGCTATGAATAGAGTTGTGCGCAGGAGGATGGATGTGCTGGAAATGAGATGTTTGAGGACAATGTGTGGTGTGAGGTGGTTTGATCGAGTGAGTAACGTAAGGGTAAGGGAGATGTGTGGAAATAAAAAGAGCGTGGTTGAGAGAGCAGAAGAGGGTGTTTTGAAGTGGTTTGGGCATATGGAGAGAATGAGTGAGGAAAGATTGACCAAGAGGATATATGTGTCGGAGGTGGAGGAAACGAGGAGAAGAGGGAGACCAAATTGGAGGTGGAAAGATGGAGTGAAAAAGATTTTGTGTGATCGGGGCCTGAACATGCAGGAGGGTGAAAGGAGGGCAAGGAATAGAGTGAATTGGAGCGATGTGGTATACCGGGGTTGACGTGCTGTCAGTGGATTGAATCAAGGCATGTGAAGCGTCTGGGGTAAACCATGGAAAGCTGTGTAGGTATGCATATTTGCGTGTGTGGACGTATGTATATACATGTGCATGGGGGGGTTGGGCCATTTCTTTCGTCTGTTTCCTTGCGCTACCTCGCAAACGCGGGAGACAGCGACAAAGTATAATAAAAAAAAAAATAATATATATATATATATATATATATATATATATATATATATATATATATATATATATATATATATATATATATATATATATATATATATATATATATATATATACGTATGTATATATATATATATATATATATATATATATATATATATATATATATATATATATATATATATATATATATATATATATATATATATATATATATATATATACATATACGTATATATACGTATCCTGCATTTGCGAGGTAGCGCAGGGAAACAGAAAAAAGAAATGGCCCAACCCACCCCCAAACACATGTATATACACAAACGTCCACACACGCAAACATACACATCTATACATCTCAATGTACATATATATATATATACACACAGAGTCACTTACATATATACCCATGCACACAATTCACACTGCCTGCCTTTATTCATTCCCATCGCCACCTCGCCACACTTGGAATACCATCACCCTCCCCCCCTCATGTGTGCGAGGTAGCACTAGGAAAAGATAACAGAAGGCCGCATTCGTTCACACTCAGTCTCCAGCTGTCAAGCAATATTGCCCGAAACCACAGCTCCCTTTCCACATCCAGGAACCACACAACTTTCCATGGTTTACCCAAGACACTTCACATGCCCTGATTCAATCCACTGACAGAACGTCAACCCCGGTATTCCACATCGATCCAACTCACTCTATTCCTTGTCCTCCTTTCACCCTCCTGCATGTTCAGGCCGCGATCACACAAAATCTTTTTCACTACATATTTCCTTCTCCAATTAGGTCTCCCACTTCTCCTCGTTCCCTCCACCTCCGACACATATATCCTCTTGGTCAATCTTTCCTCACTCATTCTCTCCAAGTGCCCAAACCATTTCAAAACACCCTCTTCTGCTCTCTCAACCACGCTCTTTTTATTTCCACACATCTCTCTTACCATTACATTACTTACTCGATCAAACCACCTCACACCACACATTGTCCTCAAACATCTCATTTCCAGCACATCTACCCTCCTGCGCAAAACTCTATCCATAGCCCACGCCTCGCAGCCATACAACATTGGTGGAACCACTATTCCTTCAAACATACCCATTTTTGCTTTCCGAGATAATGTTCTCGACTTCCACATATTCTTCAATGCTCACAGGATTTTCACCCTCTCCCCCACCCTATGATTCATTTCCGATTCCATGGTTCCATTCGCTGCCAGATCCACTCCCAGATATCTAACACACTTTACTTCCTCCAGTTTTTCTCCATCCAAACTTACCTCCCAATTGACTTGACCCTAAACCCTACTGTACCTAATAACCTTGCTCTTATTCACATTTACTCTTAACTTTCTTCTTTCACACATTTTACCAAACTCGGTCACCAGCTTCTGCAGTTTCTCACATGAATCAGCCACCAGCGGTGTATCATCAGCGAACAACAACTGACTTACTTCCCAAGCTCTCTCATCCACAACAGACTTCATACTTGCCCCTCTTTCCAAAACTCCTGCATTCACCTCCCTAACAACCCCATCCATAAACAAATTAAACAACCATGGAGACATCACACACCCCTGCCGCAAACCTACATTCACCGACAACCAATCACTTTCCTCTCTTCCTGCACGTACACATGCCTTACATCCTCGATAAAAACTTTTCACTGCTTCTAACAACTTGCCTCCTAAACAATATATTTTTAATATATATATATATATATATATATATATATATATATATATATATATATATATATATATATATATATATATATACATATATATATATATATACATATATATATATATATATATATATATATATATATATATATATATATATATATATATATATATATATATATATATATATATATATATATATATATATATATATATATATATATATATATATATATATATATATATATATATATATATGTATATATATATATATATATATATATATATATATATATATATATATATATATATATATATATATATATATATATATATATATATATATATATATATATATATATATATATATATATATATATATATATATATATATAAATGCTACATACAAATCCATTTGCTTTTGTAAGTATTTGTAAGGAGGGTGAAAGGAGGACAAGGAATAGAGTGAATTGGATCGATGTGGTATACCGGGTTGACGTGCTGTCAGTGGATTGAATCAGGGCATGTGAAGCGTCTGGGGTAAACCATGGAATGCTGTGTAGGTATGTATATTTGCGTGTGTGGACGTATGTATATACATGTGTATGGAGGTGGGTTGAAGCATTTCTTTCGTCTGTTCCCTTGCGGCACCTCGCAAACGCGGGAGACAGCGACAAAGCAAAATAAAACAAACAAAAAAAAAAAAAAAAAAAAAAAATATATATATATATATATATATATATATATATATATATATATATATATATATATATATATATATATATATATATATATATATATATATATATATATATATATATATATATATATTCCTATGAGTGCACGGGGAAAATGAAGCACGAAAAGTTCCCAAGTGCACTTTCGTGTAATAATCACATCATCAGGGGAGACACAAGAGAGAAATATAACAATCACATAATATACATCGAAGGGACGAAGCTAGGACGCCATTTGGTAAACATGTGATTGTCCATGTTTACCACACGGGGTCCTTGCTTCGTCTCTTCGATGTATATCAAATGACTGTTATATTTCTCTCTTGTGTCTTCCCTTATGATGTGATTATTACACGAAAGTGCACTTGGGAACTTTTCGTGTTTCATTTTCCCCGTGGACTCATAGGAATATCTTGATCACGGGCAAAATTGTGATCCTTTCCAATATATATATATATATATACATATATATATATATATATATATATATATATATATATATATATATATATATATATATATATATATATATATATATATAGATTGACCAAGAGGATATATGTGTCGGAGGTGGAGGGAACGAGGAGAAGGGGGAGACCAAATTGGAGGTGGAAAGATGGAGTGAAAAAGATTTTGTGTGATCGGGGCCTGAACATGCAGGAGGGTAAAAGGAGGTCAAAGAATAGAGTGAATTGGAGCGATGAGGTATACCGGGGTTGACGTGCTGTCAGTGGATTGAATCAAGGCATGTGTATGGGGGTGGGTTGGGCCATTTCTTTCGTCTGTTTCCTTGCGCTGCCTCGCAAACGCGGGAGACAGCGACAAAGCGAAAAAAAAAAAAAAAGAAAAAAAAAAATATATATATATATATATATATATATATATATATATATATATATATATATATATATATATATATATATATATACACACAAAGGCAAAGGGGATAAGAGTGAGTGCTCAAATTACAGAGGTATAAGTTTGTTGAGTATTCCTGGGAAATTATATGGGAGGGTATTGATTGAGAGGGTGAAGGCATGTACAGAGCATCAGATTGGGGAAGAGCAGTGTGGTTTCAGAAGTGGTAGAGGATGTGTGGATCAGGTGTTTGCTTTGAAGAATGTATGTGAGAAATACTTAGAAAAGCAAATGGATTTGTATGTAGCATTTATGGATCTGGAGAAGGCATATGATAGAGTTGATAGAGATGCTCTGTGGAAGGTATTAAGAATATATGGTGTGGGAGGCAAGTTGTTAGAAGCAGTGAAAAGTTTTTATCGAGGATGTAAGGCATGTGAACGTGTAGGAAGAGAGGAAAGTAATTGGTTCTCAGTGAATGTAGGTTTGCGGCAGGGGTGTGTGATGTCTCCATGGTTGTTTAATTTGTTTATGGATGGGGTTGTTAGGGAGGTGAATGCAAGAGTTTTGAAAAGAGGGGCAAGTATGAAGTCTGTTGGGGATGAGAGAGCTTGGGAAGTGAGTCAGATGTTGTTCGCTGATGATACAGCGCTGGTGGCTGATTCATGTGAGAAACTGCAGAAGCTGGTGACTGAGTTTGGTAAAGTGTGTGAAAGAAGAAAGTTAAGAGTAAATGTGAATAAGAGCAAGGTTATTAGGTACAGTAGGGTTGAGGGTCAAGTCAATTGGGAGGTGTGTTTGAATGGAGAAAAACTGGAGGAAGTGAAGTGTTTTAGATATCTGGGAGTGGATCTGGCAGCGGATGGAACCATGGAAGCGGAAGTGGATCATAGGGTGGGGGAGGGGGCGAAAATTCTGGGAGCCTTGAAGAATGTGTGAAAGTCGAGAACATTATCTCGGAAAGCAGAAATGGGTATGTTTGAAGGAATAGTGGTTCCAACAATGTTGTATGGTTGCGAGGCGTGGTCTATGGATAGAGTTGTGCGCAGGAGGATGGATGTGCTGGAAATGAGATGTTTGAGGACAATGTGTGGTGTGAGGTGGTTTGATCGAGTAAGTAACGTAAGGGTAAGAGAGAAGTGTGGAAATAAAAAGAGCGTGGTTGAGGGAGCAGAAGAGGGTGTTTTGAAATGGTTTGGGCACATGGAGAAAATGAGTGAGGAAAGATTGACCAAGAGGATATATGTGTCGGAGGTGGAGGGAACGAGGAGAAGAGGGGGATCAAATTGGAGGTGGAAAGATGGAGTGAAAAAGATTTTGTGTGATCGGGGCCTGAACATGCAGGAGGGTGAAAGGAGGGCAAGGAATAGAGTGAATTGGAGCGATGTGGTATACCGGGGTTGACGTGCTGTCAGTGGATTGAATCAAGGCATGTGAAGCGTCTGGGGTAAACCATGGAAAGCTGTGTAGGTATGTATATTTGCGGTTGTTGACGTATGTATATACATGTGTATGGGGGTGGGTTGGGCCATTTCTTTCGTCTGTTTCCTTGCGCTACCCCGCAAACGCGGGAGACAGCGACATAGGAAAAAAAAAAAAAAAATATATATATATATATATATATATATATATATATATATATATATATATATATATATATATATATATATATCTTTATTTTCTTTCTTTTTCTTTTAAACTATTCGCCATTTCCCGCGTTAGCGAGGTAGCGTTAGGAACAGAGGACTTGGCCTTTTTTGGAATATCCTCACCTGGACCCATTCTGTTCATTCTTTTGGAAAATTAAAAAAAAAAATGAGAGAGGAGGATTTCCAGCCCCCCGCTCCCTCCCCTTTTCGTCGCCTTCTACGACACGCAGGGAATACGTGGGAAGGATCCTTAATCCCCTATCCCCAGGGATAATATATATATATATATATATATATATATATATATATATATATATATATATATATATATATATATATATATATATATATATATATATATATATATATATATATATATATATATATATATATATATATATATATAGTTGTGATAGAATGTAAGAAAATAAATTCTCGATTAATATGGGTAAAACTGAAAGTTGATGGAGAGAGATGGGTGATTATCGGTGCATATGCACCTGGGCATGAGAAGAAAGATCATGAGAGGCAAGTGTTTTGGGAGCAGCTGAATGAGTGTGTTAGTGGTTTTGATGCACGAGATCGGGTTATAGTGATGGGTGATTTGAATGCAAAGGTGAGTAATGTGGCAGTTGAGGGAATAATTGGTATACATGGGATGTTCAGTGTTGTAAATGGAAATGGTGAAGAGCTTGTAGATTTATGTGCTGAAAAAGGACTGGTGATTCGGAATACCTGGTTTAAAAAGCGAGATATACATAAGTATACCTATGTAAGTAGGAGAGATGGCAAAAGAGCGTTATGGGATTACGTGTTAATTGACAGGCGCGCGAAAGAGACTTTTGGATGTTAATGTGCTGAGAGGTGCAACTGAAGGGATGTCTGATCATTATCTTGTGGAGACTAAGGTGAAGATTTGTATGGGTTTTCAGAAAAGAAGAGTGAATGTTGGGGTGAAGAGGGTGGTGAGAGTAAGTGAGCTTGGGAAGGAGACTTGTGTGAGGAAGTACCAGGGGAGACTGAGTACAGAGTGGAAAAAGGTGAGAACAATGGAAGTAAGGGGAGTGGGGGAGGAATGGGATGTATTTAGGGAATCAGTGATGGGTTGCGCAAAAGAAGCTTGTGGCATGAGAAGAGTGGGAGGTGGGTTGATTAGAAAGGGTACTGAGTGGTGGGATGAATAAGTAAGATTATTAGTGAAAGAGAAGAGAGAGGCATTTGGACGACTTTTGCAGGGAAAAAATGCAATTGAGTGGGAGATATATAAAAGAAAGAGACAGGAGGTAAAGAGAAACGTGCAAGAGGTGAAAAAGAGGGCAGATGAGAATTGGGGTGAGAGAGTATCATTAAATTTTAGGGAGAATAAAAAGATGTTCTGGAAGGAGGTAAATAAAGTGCGTAAGACAAGGGAGCCAATGGGAAATTCAGTGAAGGGCGCAAATGGTGAGGTGATAACAAGTAGTGGTGATGTGAGAAGCAGATGGAGTGAGTATTTTGAAGGTTTGTTGAATGTGTTTGATGATAGAGTGGCAGATATGGGGTGTTTTGGTCGAGGTGGTGTGCAAAGTGAGAGGGTTAGGGAAAATGATTTGGTAAACAGAGAAGAGGTAGTAAAAGCTTTGCGGAAGATGAAAGCCGGCAAGACAGCAGGTTTGGATGGTATTGCAGTAGAATTTACTAGAAAAGGGGGTGACTGTATTATTGACTGGTTGATAAGATTATTTAATGTATGTATGACTCATGGTGAGTTGCCTGAGGATTGGCGGAATGCGTGCATAGTGCCATTGTACAAAGGCAAAACGGATAAGAGTGAGTGCTCAAATTACAGAGGTATAAGTTTTTTGAGTATTCCTGGTAAATTATACGGGAGGGTATTGATTGAGAGGGTGAAGGCTTGTACAGAGCATTAGATTGGGGAAGAGCAGTGTGGTTTCAGAAGTGGTAGAGGATGTGTTGATCAGGTGTTTGCTTTGAAGAATGTATGTGAGAAATACTTAGAAAAGCAAATTGATTTGTATGTAGCATTTATGGATCTGGAGAAGGCATATAATAGAGTTGATAGAGATGCTCTGTGGAAGGTATTAAGAATATATGGTGTTGGAGGCAAGTTGTTAGAAGCAGTGAAAAGTTTTTATTGAGGATGTAAGGCATGTGTACGTGTTGGAAGAGAGGAAAGTGATTGGTTCTCAGTGAATGTAGATTTGCGGCAGGGGTGTGTGATGTCTCTATGGTTGTTTAATTTGTTTATGGATGGGGTTGTTAGGGAGGTGAATGCAAGAGTTTTCGAAAGAGGGGCAAGTATGAAGTCTGTTGGGGATGAGAGAGCTTGGGAAGTGAGTCAGTTGTTGTTCGCTGATGATACAGCGCTGGTGGCTGATTCATGTGAGAAACTGCAGAAGCTCGTGACTGAGTTTGGTAAAGTGTGTGAAAGAAGAAAGTTAAGAGTAAATGTGAATAAGAGCAAGGTTATTAGGTACAGTAGGGTTGAGGGTCAAGTCAATTCGGAGGTAAGTTTGAATTTAGAAAAACCGGAGGAAGTAAAGTGTTGTAGATATCTTGGAGTGGATCTGGCAGCGGATCTAAGTATGGAAGCGGAAGTGGATCATAGGGTGGGGGAGGGGGCGAAAATTCTGGGAGCCTTGAAGAATGTGTGGAAGTCGAGAACATTATCTCGGAAAGCAAAAATGGGTATGTTTGAAGGAATAGTGGTTCCAACAATGTTGTATGGTTGCGAGGCGTGGGCTATGGATAGAGTTGTGCGCAGTAGGTTGGATGTGCTGGAAATGAGATGTTTGAGGACAATGTGTGGTGTGAGGTGGTTTGATCGAGTAAGTAACGCAAGGGTAAGAGAGATGTGTGGAAATAAAAAGAGCGCGGTTGAGAGAGCAGAAGAGGGTGTTTTGAAATGGTTTGGGCACATGGAGAGAATGAGTGAGGAACGATTGACCAAGAGGATATATGTGTCGGAGGTGCGGGGAACGAGGAGAAGTGGTATACCAAATTGGAGGTGGAAAGATGGAGTGAAGAAGATTTTGTGTGATCGGGGCCTGAACATGCAGGAGGGTGAAAGGAGGGCTAGGAATAGAGTGAATTGGATCGATGTGGTATACCGGGGTTGACGTGCTGTCAGTGGATTGAATCAGGGCATGTGAAGCGTCTGGGGTAAACCATGGAAAGCTGTGTAGGTATGTATATTTGCGTGTGTGGACGTATGTATATGCATGTGTGTGGGGGTGGGTTGGGCCATTTCTTTCGTCTGTTTCCTTGCGCTACCTCGCAAACGCGGGAGACAGCGACAAAGCAAAAAAAAAAAGAAATAAAAGAGAATATATATATATATATACTTATATATATATATATATATATATATATATATATATATATATATATATATATATATATATATATATATATATATATATATATATACATATATATATATGTATATATATATATATATATATATATATATATATATATATATATATATATATATATATATATATATATATATATATATATATATATATATATATATATATATATATATATATATATATATATATATACATGTATATATATATGTATATATATATATATATATATATATATATATATATATATATATATATATATATATATATATATATATATATATATATATATATATATATATATATATATATATATATATATATATATATATATATATATATATATATATATATATATATATATATATATATATATATATATATATATATATATATATATATATATATATATATATATATATATATATATATATATATATATTTATATATTGAGGATTCTACCTCTAAGGCTCTGTCCTCCGTTCTTAACACTAACGCGGGAAGTCGCGATTATATGAGAAAAAAATATATATAATACATATATTGTTATAGCCAGGCACAATATTTTCTTGGAGGGATACGAGGTTGAAAGCTAAGGCACATTCTCCTTTATCTATCTTAAGTGCAGTTTCTATTTGCTGTTCAGTTAACTAACTTGTTCCATCTTCAGGCTGGATATGATTTTTTTTTTTTTTTTTTTGAGTGGCTACTTTTATGTGATTCTAATGGATCGGGTAAAGACAGGTGGGCGTAGTTGATCGACTAAGCTGATAGCTCATTGGCTACCACACATCCTCTACTACTTCTGAAACCTCACTGCTCTTCTCGAATCTGATGATCTGTGCATGACTTTACCATCTCAATCAATACCCTCCCACATAATTTCCCAAGAATACTCAACAAACCTATACCTCTCTAATTTGAACACTCACCTTTATTCTCTTTGCCTTTATACATTGTCACTATGCATACGTGCACGCTAGTCCTCAGGCACTTTGACATGATCCATACATAGAGTGAATATCCTTACCAACCAATCAACAACATAGTCACTCCCCTGTATTAGTTTTAACTATGGTAGGAATTAGGATTATCTTTTTCGGAGCTTTTATGATACATAGGAAACCCTGCATGTCCACTGAGAGGGACCACAGGTCAAAGAGCGTGATGTATGTGTGTTTCAGTGAGGTGTGTGTAAGATGGTTGAGAAGCCGTCAGTGTCAACAGTGTGAGAGTGTGATCTGTGTGGGATAAATCTTCTGGTCCGTCAGGGTCAGTGTTTGTGAGCTTGGAGAGGTGGGATGTATGGTGTCCAAAACACAAACGAGAAAATGTGACTCATACATACCTGGGAGCTGCAGGTTCAGATGGGAGTATTTGTAGTTGCGATGGTGGTTGTTTAGCTCTTGTCAACTCAATATTGTTGATAAATATATTTTATCATTGTCATCTCTGTTAGGTGTGTCATGTGCTGTTTAAGGAGATTCTACTGTTGATCATAGAGTGCCAAATAACGTGGAGGTCATTAAAGACGGTTCGAACGAAATTCCCTCGTTGAAGACAGGAAACAACTTCAATCTAACTTAACGCATATATGTATAAATTTACATCACTCTTACTCTGTCATATACAAATGTGAATCAAGCAAAATACTAACTTTGTATCGCAGTGAATATGTTCCCCACCTCACTGAATTGACTGAACATTGATAGATAATCACTTCCATTATACATATTTCGTTATGGGTTGAATATAATTCTTATACCTGGAGATATAATGAATCAATTGTAATCAGCATGATTTTGTTGTAATCCTGTAAATGTGATTAAATAGTTTCTGAATGATAAGGTTCAATTAATGTAAATTGGCTTTCATGTATATATATATTCCTTATTATTATTATAAGTCAACAAGCATACACTATATACATGCATATATTTTGGAAGGAGGTAAACGAAGTGCAGAGGACAAGAGAACAAACGAGAACATCGGTGAAGAAGGCTAATGGGTAGGTAATAACAAGTAGTGGTGAAGTGAGAAGGAGATAGAGCGCGTATATTCAAGGTTTGTTGAATGTGTTTGGTGATAGAGTGGCATATATAGGGTGTTTTGGTCAAGGTGATGTGCGAAGTGCGAAGGTTAGGCAGATAGGTTTGGTAAACAGAGAAGAGGTAGTGAAAGCTTTGCGGAAGATGAAAGCCGACAAGGCGGTGGGTTTGGATGGTACTGTAGTGGAACATATTAAAAACGGGGTGACTGTGTTGTTGACTGTTTGGTAAGGATATTCAGTGTATGAATGGTTCATGGTGAAGTGTCTGAGGATTAGCGGAATCCATGCATAGTGCCATTGTATGAAGGCAAAGGGGAAAAGGGTGAGTGTTCAAATTACAGAGGCATAAGGTTATTGAGTATTCCTGGGAAATTATATAGGAGGGTGAAGGCATGTACAGTGATCAGATTAGAAAGAGCAGTGTGGTTTCAGTAGAGGGTAGAGGATGTGCGGATCAGGTGTTTGCTTTGAAGAATGTAAGTGAGAAATACTTGGAAAAGTAGATGGATTTGTATGTAGCATTTATAGATATGGAGAAAGCATATGCTAGAGTGGATAGAGATACTTTTTGGAAGGTATTAAGAGTATTTTGTGTGGGAGGTAAGTTCCCAGAAGCAGCGAAAAGTTTTGATCAAAGATGTAAGGCATGTGTACGATTAGGAAGAGAGGAAAGTGATTGGTTCTCAGTGAATGTTGGTTTGCGGCAGGTTTATTAGGGAGGAGAATGCAAGAGTTTTGGAAAAAGGGCTAGTATGCAGTCTGTTGTCGATGAGATAGCTTGGAAAATGAGTCAGTTGTTGTTCGCTGATGATACACCGCTGGTGGCTGATTCGGATGAGAAGCTGCAGAAGTTGGTGACTAAGTTTGGTAAAGTGTGTGAAAGAAGAAAGTTGAGAGTAAATGTGGATAAGACCATGGTTGTTAGGTTCAGTAGGGTTGAGGGACAAGTTAATTGGGAGGCAAGATTGAATGGAGAAAAACTGGAAAAAGTGAAGTGTTTTAGACATCTGATATTGGATTAGGCAGTGAATGGAATCAGGTAAGCGGAAGTGAGTCACAGGGTGTGGGAGGGGGCGAAGGTTCTGAGAGCGTTGAAGAATGTGTGGAAGGCGATAACGTTATCTAAGAGAGCAAAAATGAGTATGTTTGAAGAAATAGCAGTTCCAACAATGTTATATGGTTGCTAGGCGTGAGCTATAGAGAGGGTTGTGCGGTGGTTGTGTTGGATATGAAATATTTGAGGACAATATGTGGTGTAGGGTGGTTTGATCTGGTAAGTTAAAAAAAGGGTAAGAAAGATGTGTGGTAATACAAAGAGTGTGGTTGAAAGGGCAGAATCATTCTAAAACACCCTCTTCTGCTCTCTCAACCACACTCTTTCTAATACCACACATCTCTATTATCCTTACATTACTTACTCGATCAAACCACCTTCACACCACATATTGTTCTCAAACACCTCATTTCCAACACATCCACCCACCTCCGCACAACCCAATCAATAGCCCACGCCTCGCAATCATATAACATTTTTGGAACCACTATTCCTTCAAACATACACATTTTTGCATTCTGAGATAATGTTCTCGCCTTCCACACATTTTTCAATGCTCCCAGAAATTTCGCCCCCTCCCCAACCCTATTACTCACTTCCGCTTCCATGGCTCCATCCGCTGCCAAATCCACTCCCAGATATCTAAAACACTTTACTTCCTCCAGTTTTTCTCCATTCAAACTTACCTCCCAATTGACTTGTCCCTCAACTCTACTGTACCTAATAACCTTGTTCTTATTCACAATTACTCTCAGCTTTCTTATTTCACACAATTTACCAAACGCAGTCACCAGCTTCTGCAATTTCTCACCCGAATTAGCCACCAGCGTTGTATCATCAGCGAACAACTATTGACTCACTTCCCAAGCTCTCTCATCCCCAACAGATTGCATACTTGCCCCTCTCTCCAAAACTCTTGCATTTACCTCCCTAACAACCCCATCTATAAACAAATTAAACAACCATGGAGACATCACGCACCCCTGCCGCAAACCGACATCCACTGGGAACCAATCACTTTCCTGTCTTCCAACTCGTACACATGCCTTACATCCTTGATAAAAACTTTTCACTGCTTCCAGCAACTTGCCTCCCACACCATGTATACTTAATACCTTCCACAGACCATCTCTATGAACTCTATCATATGCCTTCTCCAGATCCATAAATGCCACATACATGCCCATTTTTCATCTAAGTATTTCTAACATACATTCTTCAGCGCAAACACCAGATCCACACATCCTCTACCACTTCTGAAACCTCAATGCTCTTCCCCAGTTTGATGCTCTGTACATGCATTCACCCTTTCAATCAATACCCTCCTATCTAATTTCCCATGAACACTCACCAAACTTATACCTCTGTAGTTTGAACACGCAACTTTATCCCCTTTGTCTTTTTACAATGGCACTATGCATTCATTCCGCCAATCCTCAGGAACTTCACCATGAGCCATACATATATCAAATATCCTTACCAACCAGTGAACAACCCAGTCACCCATTTTCTTAAAAAATTCCACTGCAATAACATCCAAACCCGGCGCCTTGTCGGCTTTCATCTTCTGTAAAGCTTTCACTACCTCTTTTTTTAGTTTACCAAATCATTCGCCTTAACCCTTTCATTTCGCACACTAACCTGACCAAAACATCGTATATCTGCCACTCTATCACCTAACACGTTCAACAAACCTTCAAAATACTCACTCTATTTTCTTACATCACCACTTATTATTACCTCCCCATTAGCCCCCTTCACCGATGTTCCCATTTATTCTCTTGTCTTAGGCACTATATTTACCTCCTTCCAAAATATCTTCTTATTCTCCCGAAAATTTAATGATACTCTCTCACCTCAACTCTCATTTGCCCTCCTTTTCACCTCTTGCACCTTTCCCTTAACCTCCTTCCTCATTCTTTTCTACATCTCACAGTCATTTGCACTATTTCCCTGCTAAAATCTTCCAAATGCCCTTCCCTTCTCTTTCAATAATAATCTTAACTCTTCATCCCACCACTCAATTCCCTTTCTAATTTGCCCACCTCCCACGCTTCTCATGCCACAAGCATCTTTTGCGCAAGCCACCACTGCTTTCTTAAATACATCCTAATCCTCCCCCACTCCCCTTACGTTCTTTGCTCTCACCGCTTTCCATTATGCACTCAGTCTCCCCTGATACTTCCTCACACAAGTCTCCCAAGCTCACTTACTCTCACCACTCTCTTCACAAAAAAGTTCTCTCCTCTTTTCTGAAAACCTCTACAAATCTTCACCTTCGCCTCCACAAAATAATGATCAAACATCAATCCAGTTGCACCTCTCAGCACATTAACACCCAAAAGTCTCTCTCAAGAGCCTATCTATTAACACGTAATCCAATAACGCTCTCTGGCCATCTCTGCTAGGTACATACGTATACTTATGTAAATCTCTCCTTTTAAACCAAGTATTCCCAATCACCAGTCATATTTCAGCACAGAATTTTACATGCTCTTCACCATTTCTATTTACAACACTGAACACCCCATTACACCTTGTCGTCGTCTCCCACTTTAGCGAGGTAGCGCAATGAAACAGACGAAAGAATTCCCCAACCCACCTACATACACATGTACATACATACACGTCCACACACGCACATATACATACCTATACATTTCAACGTATACATACATATACATACACAGACATATAAATATATACACATGTCCATAATTCATACTTGCTGCCTTTATTCATTCCCGTCGCCACCCAACCACACATAAAATGACAACCTCCTCTCCCTGCATGCGCATGAGGTAGCGATAGGAAAAGAACACAAAAACCACATTTGTTCACACTCAGCCTTTAGCTGTCATGTATAATGCACCGAAACCACAGCTCCCTTTTCAC
Organism: Panulirus ornatus; assembly: GCF_036320965.1. Taxonomy (NCBI): domain Eukaryota; kingdom Metazoa; phylum Arthropoda; class Malacostraca; order Decapoda; family Palinuridae; genus Panulirus; species Panulirus ornatus. The sequence goes on from NC_092237.1 coordinate 39,020,037, forward strand.
ACCCAGGCCCAAAAAACTTTCCATGGTTTATGCCAGACACTTCACATGCCCAGGCTCAATCTACTGACAGCACGTCAACCCCGGTATACCATATCGTTCTATTTCACACTATACCCTGGAAGACTTTCACCATCCTATATGTTCATGCCCCGATCGCTCAAAATCGTTTTTTCACTAAATCCTTCCAACTCCAATTTGGTCTCCTCCTTCTCCTCGTTCCCTCCACCTCTGACACATATATGCTCTTTGTCAATCTTTCCTCAATCATTCTCTCCATGTTACCAAATCATTTCAATACAGCCGCCTCTGCTCTCTCAACCGCACTCTATTTATCAAAACACATCTTTCATACCCTTTCATTACTTACTCGATTTAACCACCTCATACACATATTATCCTCAAACATCTCATGTTCAACACATCAACCCTCCTTCGCGCAACCATATCTATAGCCCACGTCTCGCACCCATATCACATTGTTGGAACCACTATTCCTTCAAAAATACCCAATTTTAGCTTCCCGAGATAATGTTCTCGCCTTCCACACATTTTTCAACGCCATCAGAACTTTCGCCACCTCTCCCACCCTGTGACTCGCTCCCGCTTCCTTAGTTCCATACGCTGTCAAACCCACTCCAAGATATCTAAAACTCTTCACTTCCTCCAGTCTTTCTCCATTCAAACTTATCTCCCAATTGACTTGTTCCTGAACCCTACTGTACCTAATGTATGTACACATATCAATACAAATGTATATATATATATATATATATATATATATATATATATATATATATATATATATATATATATATATATATATATATATATATATATATATTATCCCTGGGGATAGGGGATTAAGAATACTTCCCACGTATTCCCTGCGTGTCGTAGAAGGCGACTGAAAGGGGAGGGAGCGGGGGGCTGGAAATCCTCCCCTCTCGTTTTTTTTTTTAAATTTTCCAAAAGATGGAACAGAGGGGGTCAGGTGAGGATATTCCAAAAAAGGCCCAGTCCTCTGTTCTTAGCGCTACCATGCTAACGCGGGAAATGGCGAATAGTTTGAAAAAGAAAAAAAAAATATATATATATATATATATATATATATATATATATATATATACATATATATATATATATATATATATATATATATATATATATATATATATATATATATATATATATATATATATATATATTTTTTTTTTGCTTTGTCGCTGTCAGCGAACAACATCTGACTCACTTGACAACCTCTCTCATCCACAACAGACTGCATAATTGCCCCTCTTTCCAAAACTCTTGCATTCACCTTCCAAACAACCCCATCCATGAACAAATTAAACAACCATGGAGGCATCACACACCCGTGCCGCAAACCTACATTCACTGAGAACCAATCACTTTCCTCTCTGCCTACACGTACATATGCCTGACATCCTCGGTGAAAACTTTCCCCTGCTTCTAACAAGTTGCCTCCCACACCATATATTCTTGATACCTTCCACAGAGCATCTCTGTCAACTCTATCATATACCTTCTCCAGATCCATAAATACTACATACAAATCCATTTGCTTTTCTAAGTAACTCTCACATATTTTCTTAAAAGCAAACATCTGATCCACACATCCTCTACCACTTCTGAAACCTCAATGATCTTCCCCAGTTTGATGCTCTGTACATGCATTCACCTTTCAATCAATACCCTCCCAAAAATGATT
>NC_092237.1:39021862-39024362 GCF_036320965.1 Panulirus ornatus
GTGCGTGTGTGGACGTGTATGTATATACATGTGTATGTGGGTGGGTTGGGTCATTTTTTGTCTGTTTCCTTGAGCTACCTGGCTAACGCAGGAGACAGCGACAAAGGATAATAAAAAGAATAACGTATACACTTCATTTTCATAATAATACTTGATCGCCGTTTCACATGGTGTCAGCTTTGATCTTATCTGCTTCGGTAGATCTCACTGTACTAGAGCTCAGCTTAACATTGTCTGTTTTTGAGCATATATTTATGTATCTATTTCATTTTATTTTACAAATGATATGTACTCTCCACATATTAGTGGAAATACACAATTACCATAATTTTAGATTATATTATGCCAAAATATACACATACAGGCCCAAAATATGTACAAGAGTGAATACACAGATCCGACCAGGAAAATGAACATGGTTCCCAAACTCCACTTTGATTGATTTACGGAGACATGTAAAATATATTTGTTGTTAAGTCTCCGATCCTCCTCTATTTCGCCATGCACCTCGTCACATTAGGTGAAATAAATAAGAAAAATTACTTTCATAATCTCTCTTTATTTCAGTGTCTTAAACCTTAAATGGGACCTTCTGAATTCTTCATTCCAGTGATTGCACAAAAGAGGTCTTTAAGTTTAAACGAAGAAATTTAAAGTGACATGATAGGAATTAACCCATTTTGCAATTGGAATTGCAAATCAAGTTAAGAATTATTTTCTTTATTAAACTGGAGGCTCCAGTCACAGACTGTCCACATCAAGGCCGGGCTTTAATTGAAATATAGAGAAGTTAATGAAAGGGAAAAAGACGAGGCAAGGGAAAGTATTTATGAATTTGAGGGGAGTGAAAAACCTGTCTTTTGAAATGTACCAGGTTATTGTTCATTGGAAAGACATGATAGAGTAGAGAGTTCCAAAGCTTCGACGTGTAGGGAGAGAAAGTTATCAAAACGGCCCGCCCTTGATTGCTAACAACCATACAGTAATTATGTGACATCATCTTGCCAAGTATTGCGTGGTTTGATTAGTGGTGGGGGCACACAAGCAGCCAACTCTTGGGAGCAAAACCATAGTAGTACCTATAGAAGAGGGAAAGTGAACGAACATTGCGGCGTGGGGCAAGGGGGTCAAGTTTTGAAGTTATCCTTGATAGAATTTATGTAAATGAAACCTTCATGTGCCTAACACTTACATCCTCCACAGTAAATACTGTCTGGAATATGGACATTGGAGCAATTCTATTATTCTTTAGGAAATATACAGAGAAAATATTTGAAAATTAAACCAACACATTTTTCTTCAAAGACAGATAAGATACGAAATATATTCTAAGCTGAGAATAACAAAGCTCTAATATGATCCCCGAGTACATCTTGAGTACAAGATCACTGAGTAGCAAACCATCAGAAGGAAACTATCAGATTACATGAAAACAATGACTGATCCTGATGCTTGATCTTATCTTTAGATGACAGAACCTTAACAGTTAAACCTACTGTAGATTTAGAGACTGTACTGCTGAGTTTCAGAGAGTTTTTCTTTATCTTACTGCTGGGTGAAGTATGATAAATCTCATAAGTACTGTTGATGGTTTAACAGTGTATGTCCAATGGAGGCCACTCAGTTTTTGCATTGCCGACAGAATTCAGAATTCCTATTATCAGGACAATCAAGATCAATAATAGTGGACTCAAAAGCCCTTTACTGGTCAACAGAAAAAGTAGAATGGAAGAAACGGAACTTCCTGATACATGAAAGGCTACTTTTGAGTTAAGGTGAGAAGAAAATGTAATTGTGACAAAGAATGTGAGGTTGTTCATCACAATGTATAGCAAAAAGATAAAAGGCACGTGTAGCTCTACCTTGCGACACAACCATCTTGCAAAACCGAAGTTGACACTTTACGGTAATCAAAGACAAAGTTAAATGAACAGCAAGTTGCCTGCAGTTAACTCCATGAGATTGTAGCTATAGTGCAAGGTTATAGACTAAGATATTAGTGACTTTATGGTATACGACATTTGTCTCCTCTGAACCAAAATAGAACATTCTGAAATTTTCCTATAATGAATAATGTCCTTTACTAGATCTGAACAATTTCACGTATGCTAAAGACAAAACGAGTTAGTTATTATGCACAGCTTCTCAACATATCATATCAAAGTAATATGTAGTCTCATTATCTGCACTAGTCTTCTGATTCCCATAATGCAAATAAGCTATAATGTTTAAGAGATGAACCACGTATGACAGTATTGCTGTGTGTGGGCAGAGTCACTCTCGTCCACGTTAGTGTTTCCTTTGGTCATCAGAGATCCATTTGGCCTGTCCTTTTCTCCTGTGGGCCGTCTCAAGGAATGTTGGTGCTCTGCCACCAGCTGGTGGTCATGCTTTCCATCCCAAGAACTATCGTGCATATAGCAAAGCCCAGCAGTAATATGAAGAACGCTGCCTGGAAACACAAGTACAATACAGTTAGCACCTCACATATAGATAAGCT
>NC_092237.1:39029362-39074223 GCF_036320965.1 Panulirus ornatus
ACAAAGGGCCCAACCCACCCCCATACACAATGTATATACATACACGTCCACACACACAAATATACATACCTATACATCTCAATGTACACATATATATACACACACAGACACATACATATATACCCATGCACACAATTCACACTGTCTGCCTTTATTCATTCCCATCGACACCTCGCCACACATGGAATACCATCCCCCTCCCCCCTCATGTGTGCGAGGTAGCACTAGGAAAAGACAACAAAGGCCCCATTCATTCACACTCAGTCTCTAGCTGTCATGCAATAATGCCCGAAACCACAGCCCCCTTTCCACATCCAGGCCCCACACAAATTTCCATGGTTCACCCCAGACGCTTCACATACCCTGATTCAATCCACTGACAGCACGTCAACCCCGGTATTCCAAATCGATCCAATTCACTCTATTCCTTGCCCGCCTTTCACTCTCCTGCATGTTCAGACCCCCATCACACAAAATCTTTTTCACTCCATCTTTCCAACTCCAATTTGGTCTCCCACTTCTCCTCGTTCCCACAACCTGCGACACATATATCCTCTTGGTCAATCTTTCCTCACTCATTCTCTCCATATGCCCAAACCATTTCAAAACACCCTCTTCTGCTCTCTCAACCACGCTCTTTTTATTTCCACACATCTCTCTTACCCTTACATTACTCACTCGATCAAACCACCTCACACCACACATTGTCCTCAAACATCTCATTTCCAGCACATCCACCCTCCTGCGCACAACTCTATCCATAGCCCACGCCTCGCAACCGTAAGACATTGTTGGAACCAATATTCCTTCAAACATACTCATTTTTGCTTTCCGAGATAATGTTCTCGACTTCCACACATTCTTCAAGGCTCCCAGGATTTTCGCCCCCTCCCCCACCCAATGATTCACTTCCGCTTCTATGGTCCCATCCGCTGCCAGATCCACTCCCAGATATCTAAAACACTCTACTTCCTACAGTTTCTCTCCATTCAAACTTAGCTCCCAATTGACTTGACCCTCAAACCTACTGTACCTAATAACCTTGCTCTTATTCACATTTACTCTTAACTTTCGTCTTTCACACACTCTACCACACTCAGTCACCAGCTTCTGCAGTTTCTCAAATGAATCAGCCACCAGCGCTGTATAATCAGCGAACAACAACTGACTCACTTCCTAAGCTCCCTCATCCACAACAGACTTCACACTTGCCCCTCTTTCCAAAACTCTTGCATTCACCTCCCTAACAACCCCATCCATAAACAAATTAAACAACCATGGGGACATCACACACCCCTGCCGCAAACCTACATTCACTGAGAACCAATCACTTTCCTCTCTTCCTACACGTACATATGCCTTACATCCTCGATAAAAACTTTTCACTGCTTTTAACAACTTGCTTCCCAGACCAAATATTCTTAATACCTTCCACAGAGCATCTCTATCAACTCTATCATATGCCTTCTCTAGATCCATAAATGCTACATACAAATCCATTTGCTTTTCTAAGTATTTCTCACATACATTCTTCAAAGCAAACACCTGATCCACACATCCCCCACCACTTTTGAAACCACACTGCTCTTCCCCAATCTGATGCTTTGTCCATGCCTTCACCCGCTCAATCAATACCCTCCCATATAATTTACCAGGAATACTCAACAAACTTATACCTCTGTAATTTGAGCACTCACTCTTATCCCCTTTGCCTTTGTACAATGGCACTATGCACGCATTACGCCAATCCTCAGGCACCTCACTATGAGTCATACATACAATAAATAACCTTACCAACCAGTCAACAACACAGTCACCCCCTCTTTAAATAAATTCCACTGCAATACCATCCAAACCTGCTGCCTTGCCGGCTTTCATCTTCCGCAAAGCTTTTACTACCTCTTCTCTGTTTACCAAATCATTTTCCCTAACCCTCTCACTTTGCACACCACCTCGACCAAAACACCCTATATCTGCCACTCTATCATCAAACACATTCAACAAACCTTCAAAATACTCACTCCATCTCCTTCTCACATCACCACTACTTATTATCACCTGCCCATTTGCGCCCTTCACTGAAATTCCCATTTGCTCCCTTGTCTTACGCACTTTATTTACCTCCTTCCAGACCATCTTTTATTCTCACTAAAATTTAATGATACTCTCTCACCCTAACTCTCATTTGCCCTCTTTTTCACCTCTTGCACCTTTCTCTTGACCTCCTGTCTCTTTCTTTCATACATCTCCCACTCAATTGCATTTTTTCCCTGCAAAAATCGTCCAAACGCCTCTCTCTTCTCTTTCACTAATAATCTTACGTCTTCATCCCACCACTCACTACCCTTTCTAATCAACCCACCTCCCACGCTTCTCATGCCATAAGCATCTTTTCCGCAATCCATCACTGATTCCCTAAATACATCCCATTCCTCCCCCACTCCCCTTACTTCCATTGTTCTCACCTTTTCCATTCTGTACTCAGTCTCTCCAGGTACTTCCTCACACAAGTCTCCTTCCCAAGCTCACTTACTCTCACCACCCTCTTCACCCCAACATTCAGTCTTCTTTTCTGAAAACCCATACAAATCTTCACCTTATCCTCCACAAGATAATGATCAGACATCCCTCCAGTTGCACCTCTCAGCACATTAACATCCAAAAGTCTCTTTTTCGCGCGCCTGTCAATTATCACGTAATCCAATAACGCTCTCTGGCCATCTCTCCTACTTACATACGTATTCTTATGTATATCTTACGTATATATATATATATATATATATATATATATATATATATATATATATATATATATATATATATATATCCTTGTATTTTAAGTCTCTAAAGGGGAAACAGAAGAAGGAATCATATGGGGAGTGGTCATCCTCCTCGAAGGCTCAGATTGGGTTGTCTAAATATGTGTGGATGTAACCAAGATGAGAAAATGGAGTGATAGGTAGTATGTTTGACGAAAGGAACCTGGATGTTTTGGCTCTGAGTGAAACAAAGCTCAAGGGTAAAAGGGAAGATTGGTTTGGGAATGTCTTGGGAGTAAAGTCAGGAGTTAGTGAGAGGACAAGAGCAAGGGAAGGAGTAGCACTACTCCTGAAACAGGAGTTATGGGAGTATTGGATAGAGTGTAAGAGAGTAAATTCTAGATTGATATGGGTAGAAATGAAAGTGGATGGAGAGAGAGGGGTGATTATTGGTGCATATGGACCTGGGCATGAGATAAAAGATCATGAGAAGCAAGTGTGTTAGGAGCAGCTGAATGAGTGTGTTAGTGGTTTTGGTGCACGAGACCGGGTTATATTGATGGGTGACTTGAATGCAAAGGTGAGTAATGTGGCAGTTGAGGGAATAATTCGTATACATGAGTGTTCAGTGTTGTAAATGGAAATAATAAAGAGCTTCTAGATTTATGTGCTGAAAAATAACTGGTGATTGGGAATACCTGGTTTAAAAGGCGAGATATACATAAGTATACGTATGTAAGTATGAGAGATGGCCAGAGAGCGTTAATGGATTACGTGTTAATTGATAGGCGCGCGAAAGAGAGACTTTTGGATGTTAATGTGCTGAGAGGTGCAACTGGAGGGATGTCTGATCATTATCTTGTGTTGGCGAAGGTGAAGATTTGTATGGGTTTTCAGAAAAGAAGATAGAATGTTGGGGTGAATAGCGTGGTGAGAGTAGATGAGCTTGGGAGGGAGACTTGTGTGAGGAAATACCAGAAGAGACTGAGCATAGAATGGAAAAAGGTGAGAACAAATGAGGTAAGGGGAGTGGGGAGGAATGGGATGTATTTAGGGAAGCAGTGATGGCTTCCGAAAAAGATGCTTGTGGCATGAGAAGCGTAGGAGGTGGGCAGATTAGAAAGGGGAGTGAGTGGTGGGATGAAGTAAGATTATTAGTGATAGAGAAGAGAAAGGCATTTGGACGATTTTTCAAGGGAAAAAAATGCAAATGAGTGGGAGATGTATAAATGAAAGAGGCAGGAGGGCAAGAGAAAGGGGCAAGAGGTGAAAAAGAGGGCAAATGAGAGTTGGGGTGAAAGAGTATCATTAAATTTTAGGGAGAATAAGAAGATGGATTGGAAGGAGGTAAATAAAGTGCGTAAGACAAGGGACCTAATGGGAACATCGGTGAAGGTGGCAAATGAGAAAGTGATAACAAGTAGTGGTGATGTGAGAAGGAGTTGGAGTGAGTATTTTAAAGGATTGTTGAATGTGTTCGATGATAGAGTGGCAGATATAGGGTGTTTCGGTCGAGGTGGTGTGCAAAGTGAGAGGGTTAGGGAAAATGATTTGGTAAACAGAGAAGAGGTAGTGAAAGCTTTGCGGAAGATGAAAGCCGGCAAGGCAGCAGGTTTGGATGGTATTGCAGTAGAATTTATTAAAAAAGAGGGTGACATATATATATATATATATATATATTTTTTTTTTTTTGCTTTGTCGCTGTCTCCCGCGTTTGCGAGGTAGCGCAAGGAAACAGACGAAAGAAATGGCCCAACCCACCCCATACACATGTATATACATACGTCCACAAACGCAAATATACATACCTACACAGCTTTCCATGGTTTACCCCAGGCGCTTCACATGGCCTGATTCAATCCACTGACAGCAAGTCAACCCCGGTATACCACATCGATCCAATTTACTCTATTCCTTGCCCTCCTTTCATCCTCCTGCATGTTCAGGCCCCGATCACACAAAATCTTTTTCACTCCATCTTCCCACCTCCATTTTGGTCTCCCACTTCTCCTCGTTCCCTCCACCTCCGACACATATATCCTCTTGGTCAATCTTTCCTCACTCATCCTCTCCATGTGCCCAAACCACTTCAAAACACCCTCTTCTGCTCTCTCAACCACGCTCTTTTTATTTCCACACATCTCTCTTACCCTTACGTTACTCACTCGATCAAACCACCTCACACCACACATTGTCCTCAAACATCTCATTTCCAGCACATCCATCCTCCTGCGCACAACTCTATCCATAGCCCACGCCTCGCAACCATACAACAGTGTTGGAACCACTATTCCTTCAAACATACCCATTTTTGCTTTCCGAGAGAATGTTCTCGACTTCCACACATTCTTCAAGGCCCCCAGAATTTTCGCCCCCTCCCCCACCCTATGATCCACTTCCGCTTCCATGGTTCCATCCGCTGCCAGATCCACTCCCAGATATCTAAAACACTTCACTTCCTCCAGTTTTTCTCCATTCAAACTCACCTCCCAATTGACTTGACCCTCAACCCTACTGTACCTAATAACCTTGCTCTTATTCACATTTACTCTTAACTTTCTTCTTCCACACACTTTACCAAACTCAGTCACCAGCTTCTGCAGTTTCTCACATGAATCAGCCACCAGCGCTGTATCATCAGCGAACAACAACTGACTCACTTCCCAAGCTCTCTCATCCCCAACAGACTTCATACTTGCCCCTCTTTCCAAAACTCTTGCATTTACCTCCCTAACAACCCCATCCATAAACAAATTAAACAACCATGGAGACATCACACACCCCTGCCGCAAACCTACATTCACTGAGAACCAATCACTTTCCTCTCTTCCTACACGTACACATGCCTTACATCCTCGATAAAAACTTTTCACTGCTTCTAACAACTTTCCTCCCACACCATATATTCTTAATACCTTCCACAGAGCATCTCTATCAACTCTATCATATGCCTTCTCCAGATCCATAAATGCTACATACAAATCCATTTGCTTTTCTAAGTATTTCTCACATACATTCTTCAAAGCAAACACCTGATCCACACATCCTCTACCACTTCTGAAACCACACTGCTCTTCCCCAATCTGATGCTCTGTACATGCCTTCACCCTCTCAATCAATACCCTCCCATATAATTTACCAGGAATACTCAACAAACTTATACCTCTGTAATTTGAGCACTCACTCTTATCCCCTTTGCCTTTGTACAATGGCACTATGCACGCATTCCGCCAATCCTCAGGCACCTCACCATGAGTCATACATACATTAAATAACCTTACCAACCAGTCAACAATACAGTCACCCCCTTTTTTAATAAATTCCACTGCAATACCACCAAACCTGCTGCCTTGCCGGCTTTCATCTTCCGCAAAGCTTTCACTACCTCTTCTCTGTTTACCAAATCATTTTCCCTAACCCTCTCACTTTGCACACCACCTCGACCAAAACACCCTATATCTGCCACTCTATCATCAAACACATTCAACAAACCTTCAAAATACTCACTCCATCTCCTTCTCACATCACCACTACTTGTTATCACCTCCCCATTTGCGCCCTTCACTGAAGTTCCCATTTGCTCCCTTGTCTTACGCACTTTATTTACCTCCTTCCAGAACATCTTTTTATTCTCCCTAAAATTTAATGATACTCTCTCACCCCAACTCTCATTTGCCCTTTTTTTCACCTCTTGCACCTTTCTCTTGACCTCTGTCTCTTTCTTTTATACATCTCCCACTCAATTGCATTTTTTCCCTGCAAAAATCGTCCAAATGCCTCTCTCTTCTCTTTCACTAATACTCTTACTTCTTCATCCCACCACTCACTACCCTTTCTAATCAACCCACCTCCCACTCTTCTCATGCCACAAACATCTTTTGCGCAATCCATCACTGATTCCCTAAATACATCCCATTCCTCCCCCACTCCCCTTACTTCCATTGTTCTCACCTTTTTCCATTCTGTACTCAGTCTCTCCTGCTACTTCCTCACACAGGTCTCCTTCTCAAGCTCACTTACTCTCACCACCCTCTTCACCCCAACATTCACTCTTCTTTTCTGAAAACCCATACAAATCTTCACCTTAGCCTCCACAAGATAATGATCAGACATCCCTCCAGTTGCACCTCTCAGCACATTAACATCCAAAAGTCTCTCTTTCGCACGCCTGTCAATTAACACGTAATCCAATAACGCTCTCTGGCCATCTCTCCTACTTACATAAGTATACTTATGTATATCTCGCTTTTTAAACCAGGTATTCCCAATCATCAGTCCTTTTTCAGCACATAAATCTACAAGCTCTTCACCATTTCCATTTACAACACTGAACACCCCATGTATACCAATTATTCCCTCAACTACCACATTACTCACCTTTGCATTCAAATCACCCATCACTATAACCCGGTCTCGTGCATCAAAACCACTAACACACTCATTCAGCTGCTCCCAAAACACTTGCCTCTCTTGATCTTTCTTCTCATGCCCAGGTGCATATGCACCAATAATCACCCACCTCTCTCCATCAACTTTCAGTTTTACCCATATTAATCGAGAATTTACTTTCTTACACTCTATCACATACTCCCACAACTCCTGTTTCAGGAGTATTGCTACTCCTTCCTTGCTCTTGTCCTCTCACTAACCCCTGACTTTACTCCCCAGACATTCCCAAACCACTCTTCCCCTTTACCCTTGAGCTTCGTTTCACTCAGAGCCAAAACATCCAGGTTCCTTTCCTCAAACATACTACCTATCTCTCCTTTTTTCACATCTTGGTTACATCCACACACATTTAGGCACCCCACTCTGAGCCTTCGAGGAGGATGAGCACTCCCCGCGTGACTCCTTCTTCTGTTTCCCATTTTAGAAAGTTAATATAAGGATGGGAGGATTTCTGGCCCCCCGCTCCCGTCCCCTCTAGTCGCTTTCTACGACACGCGAGGAATACGTGGGAAGTATTCTTTCACCCCTATCCCCAGGGATAATATACATATATATATACATATACACATACACACACATACACATACATACGCACATATACACACACACACACATACATATATATACATATGAAAAATGTAAGAAACAATTTAGAAAACTGAAACTTCCAGCTTGAAATGAATGAAAAAAATGAATGTCACATAATGGTTCAACCTCTGGCTATGGAAAAAGGAAATGTATAATTTATGTACACAAACGTCAATAGCAGTTCTCATCAATTTAACCACTGTATCAATAAGCTTCAATGTCTAAGCTACATTTTTTTCCAATTTCACTATTTTCCTTCACATTTTCAATTGTGTCTGAAGGTTCTACTTCAAGAGTGATTGTTTTTCCAGTAAGGGTCTTCACATCTTGGTTACATCCACACACATTTAGGCACCCCACTCTGAGCCTCGAGGAGGATGCTTTACTTGTGGTGCTGACTTCCCTGACGACAGGATGATGAGGAAAGTAGAATGTGGGGTATGGGCTGTTCATCTCACCCTCAGGTATCTCTTCAATGATGCCTTCCATCCAGCTTTCCTTCCTCAGGGTTTGAATCAGTGTTGCAACATCTTCAGGTTATCAGTTTGCTTAGGTGGATATGGCGACGAACTCTTCCAGATGACCGGCTAACTGGTAAAACAGCAAGAGACGAAGTCCACCACACTGGTCATCACGACCTTGTTCAGTAGACTTCCAGGGTCAACGCGCTGCTGGTCTGGCGGCAGGTGTAGGGCTGGGCTCTCTAATCCGGCACTCTGTGGTCCAGGAACTCCCATGGCCTTTAGTAGTTTTTTGGCTTGTACAGAATTCCTTGTATTCTTCCCTGCATTTAGTATCTTCCCTTAGAAATCATTGGAATTATTTATGTTGAACTTCCTTGTGTGTGTGTGTGTGTGTGTGTGTGTGTGTGTGTGTGTGTGGATGTAGTCAAGATGTGAAAAAAGGAGAGATGGGTAGTATGTTTGAGGAAAGGAACCTGGAGGTTTTGGCTCTGAGTGAAACGAAGCTCAACGGAAAAGGGGAAAAGTGGTTTGGGAATGTCTTGGGAGTAAAGTCAGGGGTTAGTGAGAGGACAAGAGCAAGGGAAGGAATAGCAGTACTCCTGAAACAGGAGTTGTGGGAGTATGTGATAGAATGTAAGAAAGTAAATTTTCGATTAATATGGGTAAAACTGAAAGTTGATGGAGAGAGGTGGGTGATTATTGGTGCATATGCACCTGGGCATCAGAGTGAGTAATGTGCAAAGGTGAGTAATGTGGCAGTTGAGGGAATAATTGGTATTCATGGGGTGTTCAGTGTTGTAAATGGAAATGGTGAAGAGCTTGTAGATTTATGTGCTAAAAAAGGACTGGTGATTGGGAATATCTGGTTTAAAAAGCGAGATATATATAAGTATACGTATGTAAGTAGGAGAGATGGCCAGAGAGCGTTATTGGATTACGTGTTAATTGACAGGCGCACGAAAGAGAGACTTTTGGATGTTAATGTTCTGAGACGTGCAACTGGAGGGATGTCTGATCATTATCTTGTGGAGGCTAAAGTGAAGATTTGTATAGGTTTTCAGAAAAGAGGAGTGAATGTTGGGGTGAAGAGGGTAGTGAGAGTAAGTGAGCTTGGGAAGGAGACTTGTGTGAGGAAGTACAAGGAGAGACTGAGTACAGAATGGAAAAAGGTGAGAACAATGGAAGGAATGGGATGTATTTAGGGAATCAGTGATGGATTGCGCAAAAGATGCTTGTGGCATGAGAAGAGTGGGAGGTGGGATGATTAGAAAGGGTAGTGAGTGGTGGGATGAAGAAGTAAGATTATTAGTGAAAGAGAAGAGATAGGCATTTGGACGATTTTTGCAGGGAAAAAATGCAATTGAGTGGGAGATGTATGAAAGAAAGAGACAGGAGGTCAAGAGAAAGGTGCAAGAGGTGAAAAAGAGGGCAAATGAGAGTTGGAGTGAGAGAGTATCATTAAATTTTAGGGAGAATAAAAAGATGTTCTGGAAGGAGGTAAATAAAGTGCGTAAGACAAGAGAGCAAATGGAAAATTCAGTGAAGGGCGCAAATGGGGAGGTGATAACAAGTTGTGGTGATGTGAGAAGGAGATGGAGTGAGTACTTTGAAGGTTTGTTGAATGTGTTTGATGATAGAGTGGCAGATATAGGGTGTTTTGGTCGAGGTGGTGTGCAAAGTGAGAGGGTTAGGGAAAATGATTTGGTAAACAGGGAAGAGGTAGTAAAAGCTTTGCGGAAGATGAAAGCCGGCAAGGCAGCAGGTTTGGATGGTATTGAAGTGGAATTTATTAAAAAAGGGGGTCACTGTATTATTGACTGGTTGGTAATGTTATTTAATTTATGTATGACTCATGGTGAGGTGCCTGAGGATTGGCGGAATACGTGCATAGTGCCATTGTACAAAGGCAAAGGGGATAAGAGTGAGTGCTAAAATTACAGAGGTATAAGTCTGTTGAGTATTCCTGGTAAATCATATGGGAGGGTATTGATTGAGAGGGTGAAGGCATGTACAGAGCATCAGATTGGGGAAGAGCAGTGTGGTTTCAGAAGTGGTAGAGTATGTGTGGATCAGGTGTTTGCTTTGAAGAATGTATGTGAGAATTACTTAGAAAAGCAAATGGATTTGTATGTAGCATTTATGGATCTGGAGAAGGCATATGATAGAGTTGATAGAGATGCTCTGTGGAAGGTATTAAGAATGTATGGTGTGGGAGGCAAGTTGGTAGAAGCAGTGAAAAGTTTTTATCGAGGATGTAAGGCATGTGTACATGTAGGAAGAGAGGAAAGTGATTGGTTCTCAGTGAATGTAGGTTTGCGGCAGGGGTGTGTGATATCTCCATGGTTGTTTAATTTGTTTATGGATGGGGTTGTTAGGGAGGTGAATGCAAGAGTTTTGGAAAGAGTGGCAAGTATGAAGTCTGTCGGGGATGAGAGAGCTTGTGAAGTGAGTCAGTTGTTGTTCGCTGATGATACAGCGCTGGTGGCTGATTCATGTGAGAAACTGTAGAAGCTGGTGACTGAGTTTGATAAAGTGTGTGAAAGAAGAAAGTTAAGAGTAAATGTGAATAAGAGCAAGGTTATTAGGTACAGTAGGGTTGAGGGTCAAGTCAATTGGGAGGTAAGTTTGAATGGAGAAAAACTGGAGGAAGTAAAGTGTTTTAGATATCTGGGAGTGGATCTGGCAGCGGATGGAACCATGGAAGCGGAAGTGGATCATAGGGTGGGGGAGGGGGCGAAAATTCTGGGAGCCTTGAAGAATGTGTGGAAGTCGAGAACATCATCTCGAAAAGCAAAAATGGTTATGTTTCAGGGACTAGTGGTTCCAACAATGTTGTATGGTTGCGAGGCGTGGGCTATGGATAGAGTTGTGCGCAGGAGGATGGATGTGCTGGAAATGAGATGTTTGAGGACAATGTGTGGTGTGAGGTGGTTTGATCCAGTAAGTAACATTAGGGTAAGAGAGATGTGTGGAGATAAAAAGAGCGTGGTTGAGAGAGCAGAAGAGGGTGTTTTGAAATGGTTTGGGCACATGGAGAGAATGGGTGAGGAAAGATTGACCAAGAGGATATATGTGTCGGAGGTGGAGGGAACGAGGAGAAGTGGGAGACCAAATTGGAGGTGGAAAGATGGAGTGAAAAAGATTTTGTGTGATCGGGGCCTGAACATGCAGGAGGGTGAAAGGAGGGCAAGGAATAGAGTGAATTGGATCGATGTGGTATACCGGCGTAGACGTGCTGTCAATGGGTTGAATCAGGGCATGTGAAGCGTCTGGGGTAAATCATGGAAAGCTGTGTAGGTATGTATATTTGCGTGTGTGGACGTATGTATATACATGTGTATGGGGGTGGGTTGGGCCATTTCTTTCGTCTGTTTCCTTGCGCTATCTCGCAAACGCGGGAGACAGAGACAAAAAATATATTTATATATATATATGTATATATATATATATATATATATATATATATATATATATATATATATATATATATATATATATATATATATATATATATATATATATATATAAAAATATATATATATATATATATATATATATACATATATATATATATATATATATATATATATATATATATATATATATATATATATATATATATATATATATATATATATATATATATATATATATATAAACCAAGATGTGAAAAAAGGAGAGATAGGTAGTATGTTTGAGGAAAGGAACCTGGATGTTTTGGCTCTGAGTGAAACGAAGCTCAAGGGTAAAGGGGAAGAGTGGTTTGGAAATGTCTGGGGAGTAAAGTCAGGGGTTAGTGAGAGGACAAGAGCAAGGGAAGGAGTAGCAATACTCCTTAAACAGGAGTTGTGGGAGTATGTGATTGAATGTAAGAAAGTAAATTCTCGATTAATATGGGTAAAATTGAAAGTTGATGGAGAGAGGTGGGTGATTATTGGTGCATATGCACCTGGGCATGAGAAGAAAGATCATGAGAGGCAAGTGTTTTGGGAGCAGCTGAATGAGTGTGTTAGCGGTTTTGATGCACGAGACCGGGTTATAGTGATGGGTGATTTGAATGCAAAGGTGAGTAATGTGGCAGTTGAGGGAATAATTGGTATGCATGGGGTGTTCAGTGTTGTAAATGGAAATGGTGAAGAGCTTGTAGATTTATGTGCTGAAAAAGGACTGATGATTGGGAATACCTGGTTTAAAAAGCGAGATATACATAAGTATACTTATGTAAGTAGGAGAGATGGCCAGAGAGCGTTATTGGATTACGTGTTAATTGACAGGCGTGCGAAAGAGAGACTTTTGGATGTTAATGTGCTGAGAGGTGCAACTGGAGGGTTGTCTGATCATTATCTTGTGGAGGCTAAGGTGAAGATTAGGAGTGAGTGAATGTTGGGGTGAAGAAGGTGGTGAGAATAAGTGAGCTTGGGAAGGAGACCTGTGTGGGGAAGTACCAGGAGAGACTGTGTACAGAATGGAAAAAGGTGAGAACAATGGAAGTAAGTGGAGTGGGGGAGGAATGGGATGTATTTAGGGAATCAGTGATGGATTGCGCAAAAGATGCTTGTGGCATGAGAAGAGTGGGAGGTGGGCTATTTAGAAAGGGTAGTGAGTGGTGGGATGAAGAAGTAAGAGTATTAGTGAAAGAGAAGAGAGAGGCATTTGGACGATTTTTGCAGGGAAAAAATGCAATTGAGTGGGAGAAGTATAAAAGAAAGAGACAGGAGGTCAAGAGAAAGGTGCAAGAGGTGAAAAAAAGGGCAAATGAGAGTTGGGGTGAGAGACTATCAGTAAATTTTAGGGAGAATAAAAAGATGTTCTGGAAGGAGGTAAATAGGGTGCGTAAGACAAGGGAGCAAATGGGAACTTCAATGAAGGGCGTAAATGGCGAGGTGATAACAAGTAGTGGTGATGTGAGAAGGAGATGGAATGAGTATTTTGAAGGTTTGTTGAATGTGTCTGATGACAGAGTGGCAGATATAGGGTGTTTTGGTCGAGGTGGTGTGCAAAGTGAGAGGGTTAGGGAAAATGATTTGGTAAACAGAGAAGAGGTAGTAAAAGCTTTGCGGAAGATGAAAGCCGGCAAGGCAGCAGGTTTGGATGGTATTGCAGTGGAATTTATTAAAAAAGGGGGTGACTGTATTGTTGACTGGTTGGTAAGGTTATTTAATGTATGTATGACTCATGGTGAGGTGCCTGAGGATTGGCGGAATGCGTGCATAGTGCCATTGTACAAAGGCAAAGGGGATAAGAGTGAGTGCTCAAATTACAGAGGTATAAGTTTGTTGAGTATTCCTGGTAAATTATATGGGAGGGTATTGATTGAGAGGGTGAAGGCATGTACAGAGCATCAGATTGGGGAAGAGCAGTGCGGTTTCAGAAGTGGTAGAGGATGTGTGGATCAGGTGTTTGCTTTGAAGAATGTATGTGAGAAATACTTAGAAAAGCAAATGGATTTGTATGTAGCATTTATGGATCTGGAGAAGGCATATGATAGAGTTGATAGAGATGCTCTGTGGAAGGTATTAAGAATATATGGTGTGGGAGGCAAGTTGTTAGAAGCAGTGAAAAGTTTTTATCGAGGATGTAAGGCATGTGTACGTGTAGGAAGAGAGGAAAGTGATTGGTTCTCAGTGAATGTAGGTTTGCGGCAGGGGTGTGTGATGTCTCCATGGTTGTTTAATTTGTTTATGGATGGGGTTGTTAGGGAGGTGAATGCAAGAGTCCTGGAAAGAGGGGCAAGTATGAAGTCTGTTGGGGATGAGAGAGCCTGGGAAGTGAGTCAGTTGTTGTTCGCTGATGATACAGCGCTGGTGGCTGATTCATGTGAGAAACTGCAGAAGCTGGTGACTGAGTTTGGTAAAGTGTGTGGAAGAAGAAAGTTAAGAGTAAATGTGAATAAGAGCAAGGTTATTAGGTACAGTAGGGTTGAGGGTCAAGTCAATTGGGAGGTAAGTTTGAATGGAGAAAAACTGGAGGAAGTGAAGTGTTTTAGATATCTGGGAGTGGATCTGTCAGCGGATGGAACCATGGAAGCGGAAGTGGATCATAGGGTGGGGGAGGGGGCGAAAATTTTGGGAGCCTTGAAAAATGTGTGGAAGTCGAGAACATTATCTCTGAAAGCAAAAATGGGTATGTTTGAAGGAATAGTGGTTCCAACAATGTTGTATGGTTGCGAGGCGTGGGCTATGGATAGAGTTGTGCGCAGGAGGATGGATGTGCTGGAAATGAGATGTTTGAGGACAATGTGTGGTGTGAGGTGGTTTGATCGAGTAAGTAACGTAAGGGTAAGAGAGATGTGTGGAAATAAAAAGAGCGTGGTTGAGAGAGCAGAAGAGGGTGTTTTGAAATGGTTTGGGCACATGGAGAGAATGAGTGAGGAAAGATTGACCAAGAGGATATATGTGTCGGAGGTGGAGGGAACGAGGAGAAGAGGGAGACCAAATTGGAGGTGGAAAGATGGAGTGAAAAAGATTTTGTGTGATCGGGGCCTGAACATGCAGGAGGGTGTAAGGAGGGCAAGGAATAGAGTGAATTGGAGCGATGTGGTATACAGGGGTTGACGTGCTGTCAGTGGAGTGAATCAAGGCATGTGAGGCGTCTGGGGTGGACCATGGAAAGCTGTGTAGGTATGTATACACGTGTGTGGACATGTGTATGTACATGTGTATGGGGGGGGGGGGTTTGGCCATTTCTTTCGTCTGTTTCCTTGCGCTACCTCGCAGACGCGGGAGACAGCGACAAAGTATAAAAAAAAAAAAAAAAAAAAAAAAATATATATATATATATATATTCATATATATATATATATATATATATATATATATATATATATATATATATATATATATATATATATATATATATATATATATATATATATATATATGTTTATTTATATTTATTTATTTGCTTTGTCGATGTCTCCCGCGTTAGCGAGGTAGCGCAAGGAAACTGACGAAAGAATGGCCCAACCCGCCCACATACACATGTATATACATACACGTCCACACACGTAAATATACATACCTATACATCTCAATGTACACATGTATATACACACACAGACATATATATATATATATGTATATATATATATATATATATATATATATATATATATATATATATATATATATATATATATATATATATATATATATATATATATATATATATATATATATATATATATATATATATACACATGTACACAATTCATAGTCTGCCTTCATTTGTTCCCATTGCCACCTCGCCACACATGGAATAATAACCCCCTCCCCCTCATGTGTGCGAGGTATCGCTAGGAAAGACACGAAAGGCCCCATTCGTTCACACTCAGTCTCTAGCTGTCATGTAATAATGCACCGAAACCACAGCTCCCTTACCACATACAGGCCCCACACAACTTTCCATGGTTTACCCCAGACGCTTCACATGCCCTGGTTCAGTCCACTGACAGAACGTCGACCCCGGTATACCACATCGTTCCAATTCACTCTATTCCTTGCACGCATTTCACCCTCCTTCATGTTTAGGCCCCAATCACACAAAATCTTTTTCACTCCATCTTTCCACCTCCAGTTTGGTCTCCCACTTCTCCTCGTTCCCACCACCTCTGACACATATATCCTCTTGGTCAATCTTTCCTCACTCATTCTCTCCATGTGCCCAAACCATTTCAAAACACCCTCTTCTGCTCTCTCAACCACGCTCTTTTTATTTCCACACATCTCTCTTAGCCTTACATTACTTACTCGATCAAATCACCTGACACCACATATTGTCCTCAAACATCTCATTTCCATCACATCCACCCCTCCTGCGCACAACTCTATCCATAGCCCACGTCTCGCAACATTACAACATTGTTGTGACCACTATTCCTTCAAACATACCCATTTTTGCTTTCCGAGATAATGTTCTCGACTTCCAAAAATTCTTCAAGGATCCGAGAATTTTCGCACCCTTCCCCACCCTATGATTCACTTCCGCTTCCATGGTTCCATCCGCTGCCAGATCCACTCCCAGATATCTAAAACACTTTACTTCCTTCAGTTTTTCTCCATTCAAACTTACCTCCCAATTGACTTGACCCTCTACCCTACTGTACCTAATAACCTTGCTCTTATTCACATTTACTCTTAACTTTCTCCTTTCACACACTTTACCAAACTCAGTCACCAGCTTCTGCTGTTTCTCACATGAATCAGCCATCAGCGCTGTATCATCAGCGAACAACATCTGACTCACTTCACAAGCTCTCTCATCCACAACATACTGCATACTTGCCACTCTTTCCAAAACCCTTACATTCACCTCCCTAACAACCCCATCCATAAACAAATTAAATAACCATGGAGACATCACACACCCCTGCCGCTAACCTACATTCACTGAAAACCTATCACTTTCCTCTCTTCCTGCACGTACACATGCCTTACATCCTCGATAAAAACTTTTCACTGCTTCTAACAACTTGCCTCCCACACCATATATTCTTAATACCTTCCACAGAGCATCTCTATCAACTCTATCATATGCCTTCTCCAGATCCATAAATGCTACATACAAATCCATTTGCTTTTCTAAGTATTTCTCACATACATTCTTCAAAGCAAACACCTGATCCACACATCCTTTAACACTTCTGAAACCACACTGCTCTTCCCCAATCTGATGCTCTGTACATACCTTCACCCTTTCAATCAATACCCTCCTATATAATTTCCCAGGAATACTCAACAAACTTATACCTCTGTAATTTGAGCACTCACTCTTCTTCTCTTTGCCTTTATACAATGGCATTATGCAAGTATTCCGCCAATCCTCAGGCACTTCACCATGAATCATTCATACATTAAATAAGCTTATCAACCAGTTAACAATACAGTCATCCCCTTTTTATATAGATTCCACGGCAATGCCATCCAAACCCACTGCCTTGCCGGCTTTCATCTTCCGCGAAGCTTTTACTACCTCTTCTCTGTTTACCAAATCATCCTCCCTAACCCTCTCACTTTCCACACCACCTCGACCAAAACACCCTATATCTGCCACTCCATCATCAAACACAGTCAACAAACCTTCAAAATACTCACTCCATCTCCTTCTAATATCACCACTACTTATCATCCCCTCCCCATTAGCCCCCTTCATTGAAGTTCCCATTTGTTCCCCTGTCTAACGCACTTTATTTACCTCCTTCCAAAACATCTTTTTATTCCCCGTACAATTTGATGATCCTCTTTCACCCCAACTCTCATTTGCCCCCTTTTTCACCTCTTGCATCTTTTTCTTGACCTCCTGCCTCTTTCTTTCATACATCTCCAACTCATTTGCATTATTTCCCTGCAAAAATCGTCCAAATGCCTCTCACTTCTCTTTGATTAATAATCTTACTTCTTCATCCCACCACTCACTACCCTTCCTAATCTACCCACCTCCTACGCTTCTCATGCCACAAGCATCTTTTCCGCAAGCCATCATTGCTTCCCTAAATGCATCCCATTCCTCTCCCTCTCCCCTTACCTCCTTTGTTCTCTCCATTTTCCATTCTGTACTCAGTCTCTCCTGGTACTTCCTCACACAAGTCTCCTTCCCAAGGTCACTTACTCTCACCACTCTCTTCACACCAACATTCTGTCTTCTTTTCTGAAAACCTCTACAAATCCTCACCTTCACCCCCAGAAGATAATGATCAGACATCCCTCCAGTTGCAACTCTTAGCACATGAACATCAAAAAGTCTCTTTTGTACGCCTATCAATTAATACGTAATCCAATAACGCTCTCTGGCCATCTCTCCTTTCTATATACGTATACTTATGTATATCTCTCTTTTCAAACCAGGTATTCCCATATATACATATATATATATATATATATATATATATATATATATATATATATATATATATATATATATATATATATATATATATATATATATATATATATATATATATATATATACATATATATATATATATATATATATATATATATATATATATATATATATATATATATATATATATATATATATATATATATATATATGTATTCTTATTTATACATATATACATATGAGAGGCAAGTGTTTTGATAGCAGCTGAGTGTGTCAGTAGTTTTTATCGGAATATCTAGTTTGGAAAGAGAGATATGCATAAGTATAATTATGGAAGTAGGAGAAATGGCTAGAGAGCGTTACTTTTTTACGTGTTAATTGATAGGCGGGCTAAAGAGATATTTGGATATTAATGTGCTGAGAGGAGCAACATGAGAGATGTCAGATCATTATCTTGTGGAGGCGAAGGTGAAGATTTGTAGAGGTTTCAGAAAAGGAGAGAGATTGTTGGGGTGAAGAGAGTGGTGAGAGTAAGTGATCTTGGGAAGGACACTTGTGTGTGGAAGCATTAGGAGAAACTGCGTGCAGAATGGGAAAAGGTGAGAAAAAAGGCGTAAGGGGAGTGAGCGAGAAATGGGATGTATTTAGGGATGCATTGATGGGTTGCGCAAAAGATGCTTGCGGCATGAGAAGCGTGGAAAGTGGATTGATTAGAAAGGATAGGGAGTGGTGGGATGGAGAAGTAAGATTGTTAATGAAAGGGAAGAGAGAGGCATTTGGATGAGTTTTGCAGGGAAATAACGCAAATGACTGGGAGATGTATAGAAGAAAGAGGCAGGAGGTCAGGAGAAAGATGCAAGAGGTGAAAAGGAGAGCAAATGAAAGTTGGGGTGAGAGAATGTCATTACATTCTAAGGAAAATAAAAGGATGTTTTGGAAGGAGGTAAATACAGTGTGTATGACAAGAGAACAAATGGGAATATATGTGAAGGGGGCTAATGTGAAGGTGATAACAAGAAGTGGTGATGTGAGAAGGAGATTGAGTGAGTATTTTGAAGGTTTGTTGAATGTGTTAAATACTAGAGTGGCAGATATAGGATGCTTTGGTCGAGGAGGTGCGCAAAGTGAGAGGGTTAGGGAGAATGATTTTCTAAACAGAGAAGAGGTAGTAAAATCTTTGCGGAAGATGAAAGCCGGCAAGGCAGCGGGTTTGGATGATATTGCAGTGGAATTTATTGAAAAAGGGGTGACTCTTTTATTGACTGGTTGGTAAGGATTTTTAATGTATGTATGAATCATGGTGAGGTGCCTGATGGTATTGATTGAGAGGGTGAAGGCATGTACAGAGTATCAAATTGGGGAAGAGCAGTGTGGTTTCAGAAGTGGTAGAGGATGTGTGGATCAGCTGTTTGCTTTGAAGAAAGTACGCGAGAAATACCTGAAAAAGAAAATGGATTTGTATGTAGCATATATGGATCTGCAGAAGGCATATGATAGAGTTGATAGAGATGCTCTGTGGAAGATATCAAGAATATTTGGTGCGGGAGGCAAGTTATTAGAAGAAGTAAAAGTTTTTTCGAAGATGTAAGGCATGTGTCCGAATAAGAAGATAGGAAAGTGATTGGTTCTCAGTGAATGACGGTTTTCGGCAGGGGTGCGTTATGTCTCCATGGCTGTTTGATTTGTTTATGGATTGGGTTGTTAGGGAGTTGAATGTAAGAGTTTTGGACAGAGGGGCAAGTGTGCAGTCTGTTGTGTATGAGAGAGTTTAGGAAGTGTTTCAGTTGTTGTTCGCTGATGATGCATCTCTATTGGCTAATTCAGGTGAGAAACTGTAGAAGCTGGTGACTGAGTTTGGTAAAGTATGCGAAAGATGAAAGCTGAGAGTAAACGTGAATAAGAGCAAGATTGTTAGGTACAGTAGGGTTCAGGGACAAGTAACTGGGAGGTAAGTTTGAATGGAGAAAAAGTGGGGGACGTGAAGTGTTTTAGATATATGGGAATGGAGTTGGCAACGGATGGAGCCATGGAAGCAAAAATGAGTCACGGGCTCGGGGGGGGAGGGGTGGCGAAAGTTCTGGGAGCGTTGAAAAATGTGTGGAAGGCGAGAATATTATCTTGGAGAGCAAAAATGGGTATGTTTGAAGGAATACTGGTTCCAACAATGTTACATGGTTGCGAGGCGTGGGCTATAGATAGGGTTGTGCGGAGGAGGGTGGATGTGTTGGAAATGAGATGTTTGAGGACAAAATGTGGTGTGAGGTGGTTTGATCGAGTAAATAAAGAAAGAGTAATAGAAATGTGAGGTAATAGAAGAGGGTGTTTTGAAATGGTTTGCCTACATGGAGCGAATGAGTGAGGAAAGATTGACAGAGAAGATATATGTGTCAGAGGTGGAGGGAACGAGGAGAAGTGGGAGACCAAATTGGAGGTGGAAAGATGGAGAGAAAAAGATTTTGAGCTATCGGAGCCTGAACATGCAGGAGGGTGAAAGGCGTGCAAGGAATAGAGTGAATTGGAACGATGTGGTATATGTGAGTAGACGTGCTGTCAATGGATTGAACTAGTGCATGTGAAGCGTCTGGGGCAAAAGATGGAAAGTTTTTTGGAGCCTGGATGTGGAAAGGGTGCCGTCGATTCGGTGCATTGTACATGACAGCTAGAGACTGAGTGTGAACGAATGTGGCCTTCGTTGTCTTTTCCTAGCGCGCATATGTGGGGAAGGGATTGTCATTTCATGTGTGGCGGGGTGGCGACGGGAATGAATATATGCAGCAAGTATAAATTATGTACATGTATATATATGTATATATCTTTGTATGTATATATATGTATACGTTAAAATGTATAGGTATGTATATAAGCGTGTGTAGACGTGTATGTATATACAAGTGTATAGTGGTTTCAACAATGTTATATGGATGCGAGGCGTGGGCTATAGATAGAGTTGTGCGGAGGAGGGTGGATGTTTTGGAAATGAGATGTTTGTGGACACTATGTGGTTTGAGGTGGTTTGATCGAGTAAGTAATAATATCGTAAGAGAGATGTGTGGTAATAAAAGGAGTGTGGTTGAGAGAGCAGGTGTTTTGAAATGGTTTGGTCACATGGAGAGAATGAGTGAGGAAAGATTGACCAAGAGGATATATGTGTCAGAGGTGGAGGGAACGAGAAGTGGGAGACCAAATTGGAGGTGGAAAGATGGAGTGAAAAAGATTTTTTAGTGATCGGCGCCTGAAGTTGCAGGAGGGTGAAAAGTGTGCAAGGAATAGAGTGAATTGGAACGATGTGGTATACCAGGGACGACGTGCTGCCAATGGATTGAACCAGGGCATATGAGGCGTCTGGGGTAAGCCATGGAAAGTTCTGTGGGGCCTAGATGTGGAAAGGTAGCTGTGGTTTCAGTGCATTATTACATGATAGATAGAAACTGAGTGTAAATGAATGCGGTCTTTGTTGTCTTTTCCTAACGCTACCTCGTGCACATGCAGGGGGGAGGGGATTATTATTTCATATGTTGCGGGGTGGCAATAGAAATGAATAAGGGCAGACAGTATGAATTATGTACATGTGTATATACACATGTACATGTGTATATATATGTATACGTTGAGATGTATAGGTATGTATATTTGCGTGTGTGGACATGTTTGTATATGCATATGTATGTGTGTGGGTTGGGCAACTCTTTCTTCTGTTTCCTTGCGCTACCTTCCTAACGCGGGAGACAGCGAAAAAGTAAAGTAAAGATATATATATATATATATATATATATATATATATATATATATATATATATATATATATATATATATATATATATATATATATATATATATATATATATATATATATATATATATATATATATATATATATATATATATATATATATATATATATATATATATATATATATATATATATATATATATATATATATATATATATATATATATATATATATATATATATATATATATATATATATATATATATATATATATATATATATATATATATATATATATATATATATATATATATATATATATATATATATATATATATATATATATATATATATGTATATATATATATATATATATATATATATATATATATATATATATATATATATATATATATATATATATATATATATATATATATATATAAAGATATATATGTATATATATATATATATATATATATATATATATATATATATATATATATATATATATATATATATATATATATTTTTTTTTTTTTTTTATACTTTGTCGCTGTCTCCCGCGTTTGCGAGGTATCGCAAGGAAACAGACGAAAGAAATGGCCCAACCCACCCCCATACAAATGTATATACATACGTCCACACACGCAAATATACATACCTACACAGCTTTCCATGGTTTACCCCAGACGCTTCACATGCCTTGATTCAATCCACTGACAGCACGTCAACCCCATTATACCATATCGCTCCAATTCACTCTATTCCTTGCCCTCCTTTCACCCTCCTGCATGTTCAGGCCCCGATCACACAAAATCTTTTTCACTCCATCTTTCCACCTCCAATTTGGTCTCCCTCTTCTCCTTGCTCCCTCCACCTCCGACACATATATCGTCTTGGTCAATCTTTCCTCACTCATCCTCTCCATGTGCCCAAACCACTTCAAAACACCCTCTTCTGCTCTCTCAACCACGCTCTTTTTATTTCCACACATCTCTCTTACCCTTACGTTACTCACTCGATCAAACCACCTCACACCACACATTGTCCTCAAACATCTCATTTCCAGCACATCCATCCTCCTACGCACAACTCTATCCATAGCCCATGCCTCGCAACCATACAACATTGTTGGAACTACTATTCCTTCAAAAATACCCATTTTTGCTTTCCGAGATAATGTTCTCGACTCCCACACATTCTTCAAGGCCCCCAGAATTTTCGCCCCCTCCCCCACCCTATGATCCACTTCCGCTTCCATGGTTCCATCCGCTGCCAGATCCACTCCCAGATATCTAAAACACTTCACTTCCTCCAGTTTTTCTCCATTCAAACTCACCTCCCAATTGACTTGACCCTCAACCCTACTGTACCTAATAACCTTGCTCTTATTCACATTTACTCTTAACTTTCTTCTTCCACACACTTTACCAAACTCAGTCACCAGCTTCTGCAGTTTCTCACATGAATCAGCCACCAGCGCTGTATCATCAGCGAACAACAACTGACTCACTTCCCAAGCTCTCTCATCCCCAACAGACTTCATACTTGCCCCTCTTTCCAAAAGTCTTGCATTTACCTCCCTAACAACCCCATCCATAAACAAATTAAACAACCATGGAGACATCACACACCCCTGCCGCAAACCTACATTCACTGAGAACCAATCACTTTCCTCTCTTCCTACACGTACACATGCCTTACATCCTCGATAAAAACTTTTCACTGCTTCTAACAGCTTTCCTCCCACACCATATATTCTTAATACCTTCCACAGAGCATCTCTATCAACTCTATCATATGCCTTCTCCAGATCCATAAATGCTACATACAAATCCATTTGCTTTTCTAAGTATTTCTCACATACATGCTTCAAAGCAAACACCTGATCCACACATCCTCTACCACTTCTGAAACCACACTGCTCTTCCCCAATCTGATGCTCTGTACATGCCTTCACCCTCTCAATCAATACCCTCCCATATAATTTACCAGGAATACTCAGCAAACTTATACCTCTGTAATTTGAGCACTCACTCTTATCCCCTTTGCCTTTGTACAATGGCACTATGCACGCATTCCGCCAATCCTCAGGCACCTCACCATGAGTCATACATACATTAAATAACCTTACCAACCAGTCAACAATACAGTCACCACCTTTTTTAATAAATTCCACTGCAATACCATCCAAACCTGCTGCCTTGCCGGCTTTCATCTTCCGCAAAGCTTTCACTATCTCTTCTCTGTTTACCAAATCATTTTCCCTAACCCTCTCCCTTTGCACACCACCTCGACCAAAACACCCTATATCTGCCACTCTATCATCAAACACATTCAACAAACCTTCAAAATACTCACTCCATCTCCTTCTCACATCACCACTACTTGTTATCACCTCCCCATTTGCGCCCTTCACTGAAGTTCCCATTTGCTCCCTTGTCTTACGCACTTTATTTACCTCCTTCCAGAACATCTTTTTATTCTCCCTAAAATTTAATGATACTCTCTCACCCCAACTCTCATTTGCCCTTTTTTCACCTCTTGCACCTTTCTCTTGACCTCCTGTCTCTTTCTTTTATACATCTCCCACTCAATTGCATTTTTTCCCTGCAAAAATCGTCCAAATGCCTCTCTCTTCTCTTTCACTAATACTCTTACTTCTTCATCCCACCACTCACTACCCTTTCTAATCAACCCACCTCCCACTCGTCTCATGCCACAAGCATCTTTTGCGCAATCCATCACTGATTCCCTAAATACATCCCATTCCTCCCCCACTCCCCTTACTTCCATTGTTCTCACCTTTTTCCATTCTGTACTCAGTCTCTCCTGGTACTTCCTCACACAGGTCTCCTTCTCAAGCTCACTTACTCTCACCACCCTCTTCACCCCAACATTCACTCTTCTTTTCTGAAAACCCATACAAATCTTCACCTTAGCCTCCACAAGATAATGATCAGACATCCCTCCAGTTGCACCTCTCAGCACATTAACATCCAAAAGTCTCTCTTTCGCACGCCTGTCAATTAACACGTAATCCAATAACGCTCTCTGGCCATCTCTCCTACTTACATAAGTATACTTATGTATATCTCACTTTTTAAACCAGGTATTCCCAATCATCAGTCCTTTTTCAGCACATAAATCTACAAGCTCTTCACCATTTCCATTTACAACACTGAACACCCCATGTATACCAATTATTCCCTCAACTGCCACATTACTCACCTTCGCATTCAAATCACCCATCACTATGACCCGGTCTCGTGCATCAAAACCACTAACACACTCAGTCAGCTGCTCCCAAAACACTTGCCTCTCTTGATCTTTCTTCTCATGCCCAGGTGCATATGCAACAATAATCACCCACCTCTCTCCATCAACTTTCAGTTTTACCCATATTAATCGAGAATTTACTTTCTTACACTCTATCACATACTCCCACAACTCCTGTTTCAGGAGTATTGCTACTCCTTCCCTTGCTCTTGTCCTCTCACTAACCCCTGACTTTATATATATATATATATATATATATATATATATATATATATATATATATATATATATATATATATATATATATATATATATATATATATATATATATATATATATATATATATATATATTATATATATATATATATATATATATATATATATATATATATATATATATATATATATATATATATATATATATATATATATATATATATATATATATATATATATATATATATATATATATATATATATATATATATATATATATATATATATATATATATATATATATATATATATATATATATATATATATATATATATATATATATATATATATATATATATATATATATATATATATATATATATATATATATATATATATATATATATATATATATATATATATAACAGTAAATGTGAATAAGAGCAAGGTTATTAGGTACAGTAGGGTTGAGGGTCAAGTCAATTGAGAGGTGAGTTTGAATGGAGAAAAACTGGAGGAAGTGAAGTGTTTTAGATATCTGGGAGTGGATCTGGCAGCGGATGGAACCATGAAAGCGGAAGTGGATCATAGGGTGGGGGGCGAAAATTCTGGGGGCCTTGAAGAATGTGTGGAAGTCGAGAACATTATCTCGGAAAGCAAAAATGGGTATGTTTGAAGGAATAGTGGTTCCAACAATGTTGTATGGTTGCGAGGCGTGGGCTATGGATAGAGTTGTGCACAGGAGGATGGATGTGCTGGAAATGAGATGTTTGAGGACAATGTGTGGTGTGAGGTGGTTTGATCGAGTGAGTAACGTAAGGGTAAGAGAGATGTGTGGAAATAAAAAGAGCGTGGTTGAGAGAGCAGAAGAGGGTGTTTTGAAGTGGTTTGGGCACATGGAGAGAATGAGTGAGGAAAGATTGACCAAGAGGATATATGTGTCGGAGGTGGAGGGAACGAGGAGAAGAGGGAGACCAAATTGGAGGTGGAAAGATGGAGTGAAAAAGATTTTGTGTGATCGGGGCCTGAACATGCAGGAGGGTGAAAGGAGGGCAAGGAATAGAGTGAATTGGAGCGATGTGGTATACCGGGGTTGACGTGCTGTCAGTGGATTGAATCAAGGCATGTGAAGCGTCTGGGGTAAACCATGGAAAGCTGTGTAGGTATGTATATTTGCGTGTGTGGACGTATGTATATACATGTGTATGGGGGGGGTTGGGCCATTTCTTTCGTCTGTTTCCTTGCGCTACCTCGCAAACGCGGGAGACAGCGACAAAGTATAATAAAAAAAAAAAATATATATATATATATATATATATATATATATATATATATATATATATATATATATATATATATATATATGTATGTATATATATATATCATCCCTTGGGATTGGAGAACAAGAATACTTCCCACGTACTTCCTGCGTGTCGTAGAAGGCGACTGAAAGGGGAGGGAGCGGGAGGTTGGAAATCCTCCCCTCCAGTTTTTACATTTCCAAAAGAAGGAGTAAAGGAGGGGGCCATGTGAGGATTTTCCGCGAAAGGGCTTGGTTCTCTGTTCTTGATGCTACCTCGCTAAAGTGGGAAATGGGAGATATGTATGAAAAAAAATGAATATATATATATATATATATATATATATATATATATATATATATAACTATACACAGACAGAGAGACAGACAGCGAGTATTAACTGAACTATTACCTGAAGATGTTGAAGCCTGATAGCCGTGGGTCCTGAGCGATTCGATGTGGACATATATCGCGACACCTTGTTGACTTCCTCATTCTCCCATTTTGTCATTAACCCCACCTCTGTTAGGCGGACCAGACTGTAGAGAGAGAGAGAGAGAGAGAGAGAGAGAGAGAGAGAGAGAGAGAGAGAGAGAGAGAGAGAGAGAGAGAGAGAGAGAGAGAGAGAGAGAGAGAGAGAGAGAGAGAGAGAGAGAGAGAGAGAGTTATCAAAAATCTACTCTTAACTCCCATTCATAATTCGGCATGTTCTATAACTAATTATTGTCCTCCACCCATGAAAAATAATATATCCTCCACCTTCATATTCTATCATTTCTAAACTTCTTTAGTTTTAAATCTTGCTGATTTCAGTTTTTTTTAATATTATTTTGAAAACACTGTGCCTCACTATTGTCTAGTCTAGTGTACATTTGAAGGCTTGTCTATAGTGTCAATTGACTTTGGACGCCAAGGATTCGAACTCCAGCTCCAGCATACCGACATGCACTCTGTAGGACCGGGCCCGGTTGGAACCCTAAGCGCCCTGAGGTAAATCGTTGTAACATTTTTTTTATTGTGCAAACTTACTATACCATCCTCCTTTTGTTCATCATTCACCTGCTCCACATTATTTTGATCCATCCCGAAAATATTTCCTACTTGAGATCTCTGACGCCAGACTATAAAATCAATAGTTTAGGGGCGGTATCCAGTCAACTGTGCCATTGGACTCAAAGGACTTAGCGAGAAATTTCACTGTACTAACTGATAGTTATCTACTAAGCAGATGGAATTAGGTTTAAAAGAAAAATAAATATTCCCAAAAGCATGGAATTATTTTGCTGTGAACTTATGAAGAACCCACATCCTGCTGAAGACGTCCCTGAAGAGAGAACCACTGGTGCAGACGATACCGTATCCCTGAGGGAGGAAGGTCTGGCGGGCGAAGTAGAAATTTTCTGGCCCTAGTTGGGCGGCCTTCAGCTTGGAGTTCAGCTGGGCGTCGATGAACACGTACTTCTGCTGCAGGATCTGAGTCGGAAAGGACGATTATATCAATAAACGTAATGTTGTATATATCATTGATACATATAAATAGCTAATGTCTGACAACGATCATCTCAGTTTTTCAAAGAGGTCAGTTATTATAGATTCGCTTTACTGTACGATAGAGACTGGCCTGAAATGCCATAGGCATAATAAGATATATAACTCGAAGTAATAACCAAACTCCTTGTAATCATATGAAAGGATCTGCCCCTCATCCTTCTTATTCTGCTTCAGTCAACAAGGCAAAAGACATTGAGCAAAGACATTGATTCAGTACCAGAAATCGCCAAACAATAAATCAGTAAAACTGCAAAACGCTTTTCCTTCTTGTATGAAGTACGTTACATATGATTGAAAAATTCGCTTAACATGACTCTAACGCATCTCGGCTTTCTCTTACACTTATTACTGCTTTAAGCCATCAGATTTATGTACATAGTTTTTAAAGTGAACCAGCAATCATATTCTAAAGTTGATGCTAGTATTTGTTAGATGTGTCCACAATAACGCTTTGTGGACAGGGATGGCCTGAGATAATTTTGATACTGTTGCTCGACAAAAGTCACGTCACAACTACTCTGTCTGAGTAGCATCTTTCCCTAACCATGAGCCCTTGTGGTATAAGAATGAGCTGAGACAGATAAGAGAAATATGCTATTGCATGCTTGCGGTAACGATGTGAGTCACACTATAAAGGAATGAATACGAGCAGTTGGGAAATAGACAAGAGTTAGTGGCAGTAGGTAAAGAGGAAGGTGTAGTTGTTGAAAAAGAAGGGGAAATGACATTAGAGGTGAAAGTGTTACCAAACTTGAGGGATAACAAAAAACATTTTGGAATGAGGTTAAAAGTGTGACGAGAACAGAAGAGCAAATGGAAGTATCAGCAAAGGGAAGCTGTGAGGATATGGTAACAAACAAGATATCGTGAAGAGATGGAAAGAGTATCTTGAAGGGATGTTGAATGTGTTAGACGATAGACCAGCAAATGTTTGGTGTTAGAGAAGTGGTGACAAGCGAAGCGATAGAGTCGTGAAAGTTGCTATGGGTAAGATGATGTGTATCACAGATGGGAATGCAGTTGAATTTCTGGAGAAAGAGGATTACGGTGTAAAACAAACTTAATCCATTGTCACTAGTGTTGTACCAGATTTGTCGAATTCAGTATTTAGTCTTTTGGTGCACTCTTCTTCCCACTCTCTTCAATTCATTTTAAAATTTCTGTTCTTGCCCTCAAATGCACCCATTTGTCCACACAGGAGTTTGTATTTTAATGTTTATGCTCTCCATTTAGCAATATATCCTAGTGGATTCAACTTTCTCTTCCCAAAGTTCCTTAAATCTTCATTCCACCTTGCTTTACTTCTCTTTCCACTACCTATACTCTCCGTTCCGCACGACTCTAATGCTGCAGTCTTAAAATGCTTCCACATCATCTCAGTCTCACGTCGCAATCTTATAAGGTTTCGTTCGTCATGATGTGCACTATTATTATAAGCTCTCATTTTTTGTTAACTTTTTTTTATCTACAACTATTTTCAGTAAGAGGTTAACTAGCATATTAGTACCACATGGTCCTTTTCTGGACTACACATCATTCATGCTAATCATTTTGAAATTTTCTTTTTAAACATGAATCATGCTTTTACCTAACCCCAGCCAGAGAAACTTTGTTTTCCATACAGATGGTTTACAAATATCATGAGTCTGTTCTTAGAATATCATACAAATAGTTTTGCTTTAACACATAGCATCTACTGTTTCTTTCAATGTCTATCTTCTCTTCAGGGTCGTATCAGAGTGATACACGGGTCACCATAAGCTGATTACCATTGTGTGTCTCTTATTGCAGAGATGGCAAGGCCTAATGCCGCAGCACCATCGTGTGCACAATAAGGCCACATGAGTAACCATGTTGTGTAGATACTGGCTTGACCTTAATAATTTTTGCCTCCAATCAGCAACAACAATCAGCAGCAACAATCACTAAGGATGTGCACTTTAGAAGAAATGTTTGTAATTGTCACATATTTACTTTGTACTGATAAGCGCATACATATCTAATACCTTGAATCTGGATCGACGTATATAGGGGTGAGATACGATTAACGCAGAGAGAGAGAGAGAGAGAGAGAGAGAGAGAGAGAGAGAGAGAGAGAGAGAGAGAGAGAGAGAGAGAGAGAGAGAGAGAGAGAGTGTTAGGGATTGGAATACCTTGCCGCTGAACACATCCCTTCCTCACCGTCTCAAAAGCTGTCTCAGGGTTAGGCAGGAAGCTCTGGTCTCTGTCCTCATGGTTGAAGAGCTGCCACACCTCATGGTAAATTCCACTTTTTGCGTTCTTGAGGAAGACATCACATAACATTAACCTATTTTACTCTGGATAACCTACAGACTACATACAGAATAGATGATATTAGTGTGGCGAATGATATTATGTACACCTGCTGCAGAGAAGATGATGAGCACAAGTGAGTGATGTAGAAGTCTTTGCTTAAGGCAGACATTAAGATACATTTGCTTATAAAGAATTTTGCTAATGTCACTAATTGAAATACAACTGCTCTCAAAATTTTGCTCAAGTCATAAGTCAAAATACAACTGCTTCTACAAAATAATAGTGAGTGCAAAGTATGCAAATAAGTAGATAAATAAAGAATTCAACATGCATATGTTTATATTTGGACGACCGTGGCATTGGAGCAACACTATTGTTTCAACAGAAGCATGAGATCCATTGTTCCTGAACTTAGATTTCATATCATCAATTTACGTGGTAGACGGGAGGAGATAACTAACGTGTGGGTTCACTAACTGATAGCTGTAGTGTGGTCATGGGGAAACACTGACCAAAAGATCGTAACTGCTAAACCAAACGTGTTAAACACAAACGCATCATTGTGAAAATTTACATATTAGTATATTATATACAGCATTCAAACGTTGCTTATAAGTCATTTGTGTAGGTACAAACTCATTTGTTTATGAGGAAGTTCAATATTAAAAAAAAATGAATGGAGGAATAAAGATATTAGGTGTTGACATACTTCCTTAAAACAAGATCTGCCAAATCAGAAAGAAAACCTGTCACTATACATTTAGACAACAAACATCTCTGTGTATTGGATAAATGATTAAAAACTATGTAAGAAAGAATATGCCAGGTAAATGCTATCCAAGTAGTGTACTTTAGTGTACTTTACTTAAAGATTTACAAATGTGTGAATATATCTTCCTTAAGTATCTCTATTGATATATATATATATTTGATTATAAAACAGAGCTCATGCTAACTCAAATCTTCGTTGTAAGAAATAGGAACAAATTGATCACTTTGATCCATGTTCTCCATTCGCTCAACAGACTCCAATTACAATGTACAACTTTCTGCCTTTGTTCATTTCACTAGTTTGCATCAGACTATATCGTACTGCATCAGGGAGGCCTGAAGGTGGTTCGTCCTGTTATCAAGAATCTATCCCGCTGTAAACAATGTCCTTCTTCCCATATTCATATTTTTTCACCACATAACTATCATCCTCATATGGGATCACATCTAATGAGGCGAACCCAGGAAACTGATGCTGAGGAAAGTCCTAAAGATTATGATGGATGACCACGTTTCTTGGTAGAGAAAGTCCATCACACACACACACACACACACACACACACACACACACACACACACACACACACAACAACAAAAACACTCATGATATACATGAGTCGCCACGAGTGGCCTACCAGGAATCCAGTGCAAAGACCGAGATGTTTACAAGAGTGGAAGGTCTTGCTCGCTTTCTGAAATTCGAATTCTCAGTGATCTATCTTCCCATGACCTGTAACCCGTGACCTAAGTCCCTAGAGATCTCTGTAGTAGCAGTTGTGAATACTGTAACCAGTATTCACGAGCATATACACAATTAAGGATTAGTATATGTCTTACTGTGTAAAACAGTATATTTTACTGTGCAATATGTGGGAGGACAGTTACAGTTATTTCGTTTCTATCCATTGTACAAGTGCTCATGTGATGAATACATGACAGCTTAGTATAAGACCTGGTGCATTTTGCCCACCCTGTGGTGCTCTTGTGACTAACATCCTTTTTAACTAAGTCGATCTTAGTCCAGCTCGTATGTAGCCAATGTTCTGTTTTCTTGGTTTTGCGTGTTATATGTAGTGTCAGATGTGTGTTACGCTCGTGTTTCATGTCTAAAATGGGGTATATTAAAGCCGTGTGCCGCGTTGACTGTATCTCCAAGAGCGCATGTGTGTGTTCCTGCACCTATTGTATGTCTGTCAGTCCCATATATACCTGCTGCTGTCCTTGCAGAAGATGATCACGTACGTTATCTGACTGACCATCATTTACACTGTGTTTGACTTCATGTCACATCACTTCCCTGAACCCTTGTGTTGACTTCGTAAGTCAATGTGTCATTTCAGGAATATCAGACATATTTCCTTTCCTTAATGCTCACAACAGAATGTTAATGATCCTGTAGCTGCGAATCATGTTCTAGTTATGTGCGTAATCCCTTTGAAATCAATATCATACGTATAGCGAACCCTGGGAAGGTGTGATACTCATATAAAGTTGTCTATTGTGATGAATAACCTTAGTTTACAGTAGACTATATGTTCCCTTGTGTCATTCGACTCATTTCATTTGAATCTGGTTGAGAAGCGACTCAATCTTGCTGTTGATTATTTCCAAATATGTCCACTTCCCTAGATAGTTAAATATGTGAACTTGATGGCCAGGGAATTAGCTCATCCTGTGACATCGCTACCCACATACGAAAGCAGAAGTTGCCAAAAATGGTTGAAGTATCGTT
Source organism: Panulirus ornatus (assembly GCF_036320965.1). NCBI lineage: Eukaryota > Metazoa > Arthropoda > Malacostraca > Decapoda > Palinuridae > Panulirus > Panulirus ornatus. The sequence continues at coordinate 39,062,327 of NC_092237.1, forward strand.
GCTATTCGTATCGTAAGTGATCGATCCATGAGAGAGACCACTTAAGCTCACACCTATAGAAACAAAGAGGACGATAGGGCATGCATGATCTGCAGCTTAACCAATGCGGGTAAACTAAATGCATGTAACCAAAATTAGTGTTTGCCGGGTCCAACCTATCATTTTCACACACACGCCGCATGTTTCGTTTCGGCTGTGGGTCCCTGACCTGAACCTTCATGATGATATTAAGACTTCAGGCCAAACTTTCATCTAAAATTCTTTCATAGCTAGATGACCCCCAATGCCAGCACATGAGGTGCACCAGTTCCAGGAAAGTCCAAATGTAATAAAGACCTATAAGTTATGGTGTGTATCTATTCATTTATAAAATGGACTTCCACGTTGAGGCAGTTGCTCATTTATTGTAATCAAAGGTGGACTGAGGACACTGACTGTCACCTTGAAGGCAGTCTCAAGGTTGGTGTCCCTTGTAGTGCCGATGATAAAGCCATCCTGGTGGGCCTGAGCCAGCTGGTAGAGCGAGTCGATGGGCTTCTCATAGGCAGTAACGGTGAGCGCTGCCGTCAACGTCCCGGAGTACATTGCTGGTGAGAGATTTCAAAGATGAAGTTACAGTGACGTTAAGAAAAGAAAAATTGTGGTAAGGAATCAGCCAAACAGAAATGAAGAAGGGAACAGAGTTATACACTAGGAACGCCAATACAGGTGATTGACTGAGTTATATGAATGTCTCTTCAAACTATCACTCACGAACATGTGTCAGGTGGAAATATTGATACACCAAAACCCGTTTTCATCGCATTTTCCATAAACCTAAATAACATCACCCACTTTCCTATAAAACCACCTGGGTTTTATACTTAGCACGCATTCCCCGTGTACCGTACAAGGCGACTAAAGGGGGCGGCAAGGGGGTGGCCAGAAGCCCTCCCTCCTTGTATTCAACTTTCTAAACGTGAAAGGAAAAAGTCATGCGGGGAGTGCTCATCCTCCACGACGGCTCAGATTGGGGTGTCTAAATGTGTGTGGATGTAACCATAATGAGAAAAAAGGAGAGATAGGTAGTATGTATGAGGAAAGGAACCTGGATGTTTTGGCTCTGAGTGAAACGAAGCTCAAGGGTAAAGAGGAAGAGTGGTGTGGGAAAGTCTTCATACTTGCTCCTTTCATGAATTATCGTCGCCATCCAGCCACACATGAAATGACAACCCCTTCCTCTCGCGCGCGCGAAGTACCAATTGGAAAAGACAACAAAGGCCACATTCGTTCACAATCAGTCGCTAGCTGTCATGTGCAATGCACCGAAACCACGGCTCCCTATGCACATCCAGGCCCCCACAAAACATTCCATGGTTAACCCCGGAATCTTCACATGCTCTGGTTCAATCCTATGGCAGCACGTCCACCACGTTATACCACATAGCTCCAATTCACTCTATTCCTTGCACGCCTTTTATCCTTCTGTATGTTCAGGCCCCGATCGACCAAAATCTTTTTCACTCCATCCTTCCACCTCCAATTTGGTCTCCCACTTCTCGTTCCTTTCACCTCTGACACATATATCCTCTTTGTCAATCTTTCCTCACTCACTCTCTCAGTATGACCAAACTATTTCAATACATCCTCTTCTGCTCTCTCCACCACATTCTTTTTTATAACCACAAATTTCTCTTACCCTTTCATTACCTACTCGATCAAACCACCTCACACCACATATCATCCTCAAACATCTCATTTCCAACATATCCACCCTCCTCCGCACAACTCTATCTATAGCCCATGCTTCGCAACCATATAACATTGTTAGAGCCATTATACCTTTAACATACCCATTTTTCTCTTCGAGATAACGTCCTCGCCTTCCACACACTTTTTTAGCGTTCCCAAAACCTTCGCCCCCTCCCCCACACTGTAACTCACTTCCTCTTCAGTAGTTCCTTTTCTTGCTAAATCCAATCCCAGATTTCTAAAACAATTCACTTCCTCCAGTTTTTCTCAGTTCAAACTTACCTCCCAGTATAATTGTGACCCCAACCATACTGAAATTAATAACCCTGCACTTATTCACATTTACTCTCAGCTTTCTTCTTCACACACTTTACCAAGTTAAGTCACCAACTTTTGCAGTTTCTCGATGGAATCAACCAGTGTCATCAGCGCGAAACAACTGAGTCACCTCAAGCACTCTCATCCACAGCAGACAGCATACAAGTCTCTACAAAACTACTGCATTCACCTTCCTGACAACCCCATCCATAAACAAATTAAACAACATTGAGACATAACGCACCACTGCCGCAAACCTACAGTCACTACGAACCAAACATTTCCTCGTTTCCTACTCGTACAAATGCCTTCATCATTTATAATTTTTCACTGCTTCCAGCAAATTACCTCCCACACCATATACTCTTAATACCTTCCAAAAAGCATCTCTATCAACTCATTAATATGCCTTCTCGAGATCCATAAATGCAACATACAAATCCATCTGTATTTCTAAGTATATCTCACATAGATTCTTCAAAGCAAACACCTGATCCACACATCCTCTACCACTTCTAAACCACAATGCTCTTCCCCAGTTCCATGCTCTGTACATGCCTTTATCCTTTCAATCAATACCCTCCCACACAGTTACCCAGCAATATTCAACAACGTATATCTCTGAAAATTTGACGACTCACGTTTATCCTATTTCTTTTTGAACAATGACATATATATATATATATATATATATATATATATATATATATAAACATATATATATATATATATATATATATATATATATATATATATATATATATATATATATATATATATATATATATATATATATATATATATATATATATATATATACATATATATATATATATATATATCATCCCTGGGGATAGGGGAGAAAGAATACTTCCCACGCATTCACTGCGTGTCGCAGAAGGCGACTAAAAGGGAAGGGAGTGGGGGGCTAGAAATCCTCCCCTTTCGATTTTTTTTTTCTTTTCCAAGAGAAGGAACAGAGAAGGGGGCCAGGTGAGGATATTCCCTCTAAGGCCCAGTCCTCTGTTCTTAACGCTACCTCGCTAACGCGGGAAATGGCGAATATTATGAAAAAAATAGAAAAAAAAAAATATATATATATATTTATCTTATTTATTTTGCTTTGTCGCTGTCTCTCGCGTTATCGAGGTAGCGCAAGGAAACAGACTAAAGAATGGTCCATCCCACCCACATACACATGTATATACATACACCTCAACATACTCAAATATACATACCTATACATCTCAACGTATACATATATATATAAACACATAGATATATACATATATACACATGTACATAATTCATACTCTCTGCCCCTATTAATTCCCATCGCCACCCCACCACACAAGAAATAACAACCCCCTCCCCCCTCATGTGTGCGTGGTAGCGCTAGGAAAAGACAATAAAGGCCCCATTCGTTCACACTCAATCTCCAGTTGTCAGGTAATAATGCACAGAAACCACAGCTCCCTTTCCACATCCAGGCCCCACAGAACTTTCCATGGTTTACCCAGGCGCTTCACATACCCTGGTTCAATCCATTGAAAGCACGTCGACCCCGGTATACCACATCGTTCCAATTCACTCTATTCCTTGCACGCCTTTCACCCTCCTGCATGTTCAGGCCCCGATTACTCATAATCTTTTTCACTCCATCTTTCCACCTCCAATTTGGTCCCCCACTTCTCCTCGTTCCCTCCACCTCTGACACATATATCCTCTTTGTCAATCTCTTCTCGCTCATTCTCTCCATGTGACCAAACCATTTCAAAACACCCTCTTCTGCCCTCTCAACCACACTCTTTTTATTACCGCACATCTCTCTTACCCTATTATTACTTACTAGATCAAAATTCCTAACACCATATATTGTCCTCAAACATCTCATTTCCAGCACATCCACACTCCTGCGCACAACTCTATCAATAGCCCACTCCTCGCAACCATACAACATTCTCGACTTCCACACATTCCTCAACGCTCCCAAAATTTTCGCACCCTACCACACCCTATGACTCACTTCCCCTTCCAGGTTCCATCCGCTGCCAAAATTTCCCCTCCCAAAATAAACCCAAAACACTTCCCCTTCCCCAGTTTTTCTCAATTCAAACTTACGTCCCCGTTGCTTTACCCTCAATTTTATTATTATTTTATATTTTAAAATTTTTATTTAAAATATTTTTTATTATAAAATTTATTAAATTTTTAATTATAAAAATAAATATATATATATTTTTATAATAATTATTTTATATTAAATTATATAAATAATTAATTTAAAATATTTATTATTATATTTAAAAATTAAAATTTTTATTTATAAATTTTAAAATTTTTATATTTATTTATATAATTTATTATATATATATATTATATATACATATATTTATTTTTTTTTTTTTTTCATACTTTCGCTATTTCCCGCGATGCGGGGTAGCTTTAAAGAAAAAGGATGGGTTTTGGGGAAATTCCTCCCCTGGCCCTTTCTTGTTCCTTCTTTTGGAATATTAAAAAAAAAAAAAACCAAAAACCCTCCCTCATTGTATCTTAAATTTTCAAAAAGGTGAAACAGAAGGGTCACGCGAGGAGTGCTCCCCTCTCGAAGTCTCAGATTAGGGTGTCTAAATGTGTGTGGATGTAACAAATGGAAAAAAGGAGAGATGTATGTTTGAGGAAAGGAACCCGGATGTTTTTGGGTCTGGTGAAACGAAGCTAAAGGGTAAAGGGGGAAAATGGTTTTGGGGTGTTTGGAGTAAAGTCGGGGTTTGTGAGAGGACAAGAGCAAGGGAAGAGTAGCATACTCCTGAATCAGGGGTTGTGGGGGTATGTGATAGAGTGTAAAAAAGTAAATTCTAGATTGTAGGGGTAAAACTGAAAATTTGATGAGAGAGATGGGTTATTGGTGATATGCCCCGGGCATGAGAAAAAAAACATGAGAGGGAAGTGTTTTGGGAGGTTGTGAGGTGTTAGTGGTTTTGTGCACAAGACCCGGGGTTTAGTGATGCGTGATTTGAATGTAAAATGATTTTTGTGGGTTGAGGGGAATAATTTGGTATACTGGGTGTTCATGTTGTAGATGGGAAAGGCGAAGAGCTTGCAGATTTATGTGTAAAAAGGGCTGGTGATGGGAATACCCGTTTTAAAATGCGAGATATACTAAGTAAGTATGTAAGTGGGAGAGATGGCCCGAAAGAGCGTTATTGGATTACGTGTTAATTGACAGGCGCGCGAAAGAGAGATTTTTGGTGTTAATGTGCTGAGAGGTGCAACTGGGAGGGATGTCTGATCATTATCTTGTGGGGGCTAAGGTGAAATTGTAGGTTTTTGAATAGAAGAGTGAAAAGTTGGGGTGAAGAGGGTGGTGGAGAAGTGAGTTGGAAAGGGGATTGTGTGAGGGGAAATAAGGGAGAGAGTAAGAATGGAAAAAAAGGGGGAAACAATGGAAATAAAAGGGGGTGGGGGAGGAATGGGATGTTTTTTGGGAACAGTGATGGATTGCGCAAAAAATACTTGTGGGAGAGAAGAGTGGGAGGGGGTTTATTTAAAAGGGTATGAGTGGTGGGGTGAAGAAGTAAAATTATTTGTGAAAGAGTAAGGGCCAGGCATTTGGACATTTTTTTGCAGGGAAAAAATCAAATTGAGTGGGGATGTATAAAAGAAAAAGCAGGAGGTCAAGGAAAGGGGCAAGGGTGAAAAAGAGGGTAAATGAGATTGGGGTGAGAGAGTACATTAAATTTTAGGGGAAAAAATGAGTTTGGGAAAGGGGTAAAAAGTGCGTAAAAAACAAAGGAGCAAACGGGAACTTCAGTGAAAAGGGACCGCAAATGGGCGGTGACAACAATATGGTGTGTGAGAAGGAGATTGGGGAGCATTTTGAAGGTCTGTTGAATGTTTTGTTTATAGAGTGGAGATATAGGGTGTTTTGGTCGAGGGGGTGTGCAAATGAAAGGTTTGGGAAAAGGGTTTGGTAAACAGAGAAAGGCAGAAAAAACTTGCGGAAAGATGAAACCCGGCAAGCAGCAGGTTTTGGATAGTTTGAGGGGAAATTTATAAAAAAAGGGGGTGACTGTTTTGTTGATGGTTGGTAGGTTTTTTAATGTATGTTGATCATGGTGAGGTGCCTGAGGTTTGGGCGGAATGCGGCAAGTGCCTTTGTAAAAGGAAAAGGAGAAAGGGATTGTCAATTACAGAGGTATAAGTTTGTTTATTCCGGGGTAAATTTTATGGGGGGGTATTGATGAGGGGGAGGCTGTACAAGCTCAGTTTGGGGGAAGGCCTTGGTTTAAAAGTGGTAGAGAATGTGGGGATGGGTTTTGCTTGAAGAATGTATGAAGAAATACTTAGAAAGAAAAATGGTTTTGTATGTACCATTTATGGATCTGGAGAAGCCTAGATAGAGTTGATAGAGAATCTCGGGAAGGTATTAAGAATATGGGGTGGGAGGCAGTTTTTTAGAAGCAGGAAAATTTTTTATCGGGATGTAAGGCATGGATGTGGAAAAAGGGGAAAAGTGTTTGGTTTCAGTAAATGTGGGTTTTTTCGGCAGGGGTGTGTGATTTTTCCATGGTTTTTTAAATTTGTTATGGTAGAGTTGTTAGGGGGGTAATGCAAATTTTTGGAAAGGGGGGCAAGTTGAAGTCTTTTGGGGGTGAGAGAGTTTGGGAAGGGTTGTTTTTGTCACTATGATAGAGCCTTGTGGCTGTTTCATGTGAGAAACCAAAGAAGTGTGATGATTTTGGTAAAGCGTGTGAAAGAAGAAAGTTTGAGAAAATGTGAATAATAGCAAGGTTATTAGTACATTTAGGGTTAGGGCAAGTCAATTGGGAGGTAAGTTTGAAGGGGAGAAAAACTGTAGAATAAAAATTTTTTAGAAAAAGGGGAGTATATTTTAGGGGGATGAACCATGGAAGCGGAAGTGTTTTATTGGGGGGGGGAAGGGGGTAAAAACCCTGGAACCCTTGAAGAAGTGTGGAAGTCGAAAACATTATCCGGAAAGCAAAAATGGGTTGTTTGAAGGAAAGGGGTTTTAAAAAAAATTGTAGGTTGGGCGTGGTATGGTGGGTTTGGGCCAGGAGGGTAGAGGGGTTTGAAAATGAATGTTTGAGGACAATGTGTTGTGAGGGGGTTGATCGAGAAGTAAAAAAAGGAGAGAGATGTGTGGAAATAAAAAGAGCGTGGGTTGAGAGAGAGAAAAGGGTTTTTTAAATGGTTTGGGGCACTGGAGGAATGAGTGAGGAAAAATTGACCCAAAAGGATAAATTTTTTGGAGGCGGGGGAACGAGGAAAGTGGGAGACAAATTTTGGGGGGGAAGATGGAGTGAAAAGATTTGGTGATCGGGGCCTGAAAAATCGAAAGGTTATCACCTCCCCTTTGTGCCCTTCATGAAGTCCTATTTTCCCCTTGTTTTCGCAATTTATTTACTCCTTCCAAACATCTTTTTTTTTCCCCTAAAATTTAAATTTACCTCTTCCCCCCAAAATCTCATTTGCCTCTTTTTCCTCTTTTCACCTTTTTCTTGACCCCCTGTCCTTTTTTTTTACTCTCCCCACCCAATTGCATTTTTTTTCTGCAAAAAATCGCCAAAAAGCCTCCTCTTCCCTTCACTAATTAAACTTACTTCTTTTCCCCCCCATCACTACCCTTTCTAATCAACCCACCCCCCACTCTTCTCATCCACAACTTTTTGCGCAATCCATACGATTCCCTAAATCAAACCCCTTCCTCCCCCCTCCCCTTTCTTTCCTTGTTCTAATTTTCCCTTCTGTACTCAGTCTCTCCTGGTACTTCCCCACACGTCTCCTTCCCCAAACTCACCCACTCTCACCCTCTTTCACCCCCAAAATTTCACTCTTCTATTCTGAAAACCAAACAAAAACTTACCTTAGCCTCCCCAAGTAATCAACAGACACCCCCCCGTTGAAAATCTCGCCATTAACATCGAAAAAAACTCCTTTCGCGCGCCGTCAATTTAAAAATAATCCAAAAACGCTCTCTGCCATTCCCTTTCCCACTTCATACGTATTTTTAGTATATCTCCATTTTTTTAAAAAGGGGAAATTCCCCAATCACCCGTCCTTTTTTCAGCACATAAAAACAACAAAACTCTTACCATTTCCATTTCAACAATGAACACCCCTGTTACCAATTATTTCCCCAACTGCCCTTTTCTCACCTTTGATTCAAATCACCAACACTTAACCCGGCTCTGCATCAAAAACCATAACACACTTTTTCAGGTACCAAAACAATTTCTCTCATGATCTTTCTTCCATGCCCAGGTGCATAGCACCCAAAAATCACCCATCTTTTCCATCAACTTTCGTTTTTTCCCATTTAACGAGAATTTCTTTCTTAATTCTTCCATATAACAACTCCTTTTAGGAGTTGTACTCCTTCCCTTTCTTTGTCCTTCATTAACCCCCCGACTTTTTCCAAAACATTCCCAAACCATCTTCCCTTTTCCCTTAGCTTCGTTTATCACAGCCCAAACTCCCGGTTCCTTTCCTCAAAAATACTACTATTCTCCTTTTTTCAAATCTTGGTTACATCCAACCATTTAGAACCCCAGTCTGAGCCTTTGAGGAAGTGGCACTCCCCGCATGACTCTTTTTTGTGTTTCCCATTTTTGAAATTAAGAAATCAAGGAGGGGGGATTTTCCCCCCCGCCCCGTCCCCTCTATCGCCCTTCTACGAGACGGGGAAATTTCGTGGGAAATTTTTTTCACCCCCCCCAGGGATAAAATAATATTTATTATATATAATATAAATAAATTTTTTTTATTTTTTATACTTTGTCCTGCTCCCCGTTTGCGAGGTAGCGCAAGGAAACGACGAAAGAAAATTGCCCAACCCCCCCCAACACATGTTATCATAGTCCCCCACGAAATATTCAACCTACACAGCTTTCCCTGGGCTTCCCCCAGACGCTTCACATCCTTGATTAAAATCCTGACAGCACGTAAACCCCCGGTTACCACATCGCTCCAAACTTTTTCCCTTCCCCCTCCTTTCACCCTCCTGCATTTTCAGGCCCCGATCACCAAAATTTTTTTACTCCATCTTTCCACCTCCTTTTGGGTCTCCCTCTTCCCTTGTTCCCTCACCTCCGACACATATATCCTTTTGGTAATTTTTCCATTCATTTCCAGTGCCAAACCACTTCCCATATATTATTAATTAAATTTTTTATTTTATATATATAATAATATAATATATATATTTTAAATATATATAAAATTTAAAATATTTATATAATATATTACTTACACATGCACACGCACATATACACACACACACATATACATATATAAAATATAAAAAATGAAAAAAATTTTTTTAAAAAAATGAAACCCTATTGAAATGAAATAAAAAATGAATATACATATATATATGCATTATTACATGACAGCTAGAGATGATTTGAAAAGGGAGCCTTTGTTGTCTTTTTAGCATTCCTGACACAGGGGGGAGGGGGTTGTTATTCCATGTTGGCGAGGTGGCGAGGGGAATAAAAAAGGCAGAAAGTATGAAATGAAACGTGTATTTTTATGTTTGTGTTGTATAATGGTACTGAGAGTATTATGTTTTTGCGTGTTGGACGTGTAGTAATCATGTTATTGGGTGGGTTGGGCATTCTTTCGTCTGTTTCCTTGTGCTTTTTGCTAAAGCGGGAGACGGCAAAGAAAAAATAATAAATAAAATGAATAATAAAAAAAAAAATGTATATATATATAAAATTATATATAATAATTATAAAATTATTATTATTTAATATATTATATTATTTTTATATAAATTTTAAAAAATTTTTTATTATAGGTAAATTATGGGGGGTATTGTTTGAGGGGGTGAAGGCAGTCAGAATAATTGGGGGGAAGAGCACGTTTTTCAAAGTGGTTAGAGGATGTGTGGATGGTGTTTGCTTTGAAAATGTATGGAAAAATACTTGAAAAGCAAATGGATTTGTATGTACATTTATGGTTGGAGAAGGGATATGATAGTGTTGAAGAGATGCTCTGTGGAAAAGGGATAAGAATATTGGTGTGGGAGGAAAGTTGTTGAAGCGTGAAAAGTTTTTATCGAGGATGTAGGAAGAGAGGAAAAATGATTGTTCTCAGTGAATGTAGGTTTTTCGGGGAGGGGGGTGTGATGTCTCCCGGTTTTTTTAATTTGTTTATGGTGGGGTTGTTGGGAGGTAAATGCAAGAGTTTTGGAAAGAGGGGCAAGTAGAAGTCTTTGGGGATGAAGGGGCTTGGGAACGAGTCAGTTGTTTTCGCTGTGATACAGCGCTGGGGGCTGATTCTGGAGAAACTGCAGAAGTGGGGACTGGTTTTGGGAAGTGTGTGGAAGAAGAAACTTAAAAGTAAATGTGAATAAAGGGGAAGGTTTTTAGGTACGTAGGGTTTTAGTGTCAAGTCAATTGGGAGGTAGTTTGAGTGGAAAAAAATGGAGGGAAATGAAGTGTTTTAGATATCTGGGGGTGGATTGGCAGCGGATGGAACCATGAAGCGGAAATGGATCATGGGGGGGGGGGGGGCAAAATTCTGGGGGGCCCTTTAAAAATGTGTGGAAGCGAAACATTATTCGGAAAACAAAAAAAGGGGATTTTGAAGGAAAAGGGTTCCAACAATGTTGTATGGTTTCGAGGCTGGGGTATGGATAGAGTTGTGCGCAGGAGTATGGATGTGCTGAAATGAGATGTTTTGAGAAATGATTGGTGAGAGGTGATTTTGAATCGAGTGAAGTAACGTAAGGGTAAGAGAGAATGTGTGGAAATAAAAAGAGCGTGGTTGAGAGAGCAGAAATAGGTGTATTTGAAGTGGTTTGGCACAATGGAGAGGGATGAGTAGGAAAGATGACCAAGAGGTATATTATGAGTCGAGGTGTGAGGGAGCAAGGAGAAAGGGAGACCAATTGGAGGTGGAAAGATTGAGTGAAAAAGATTTTGTGTGATCGGGGCCTGAACATGCAGGAGGGGTGAAAGAGGGTAAGGAATAGAGTAATTGGAGCGATGTGGAATACGGGGGTCCCGGGGTGACGTGCTGTCAAGTGGATTGAAATCAAGTCTTCTGAAGCGTCTGGGTAAACCATGGAAAGCTGTGTAGGTTATTAAAATTTGCGATGTGTGGACGTATGTATATACATGAATATGGGGGGTTGGGCATTCTTTCGTCTGTTTCCTTGCGCTACCGTATCGCAAAACGCGTGAGACAGCGACAAATTTGTATAAAAAAAAAAAAAAATATATGATAAAGCGCTTGTGGCTTGATTCATGTGGAAACTGCAGAAGCCTGGGGACTGTTTGGTAAAGTGTGTGAAGAAAAAAGTTGATAGTATAATGTGAATAAGAGCAAGTAATTAGGTACAGTATGGGTGAGGGTCAAGTCAATTGGGAGGTGAGTTTGAATGGAGAAAACTGGAGGAAGTGAAGTGTTTTAGATATCTGGGAAGTGGATCTGACTGCGGATGGAACCATGAAGCGGAATGATCATAGGGTGGGGGAGGGGGCGAAAATTTTTGGGAGCCTTTGAAAAATGTGTGGAAGTCGAGAACATTATCTCGAAAGCAAAAATGGGTATTGTTTGCGGGAATAGTGGTCCAACAATGTTGTAATGGTTGCAGGCGTGGGCTATGGATAGAGATGAGCGCAGGAGGATGATGTGCTGGAAATGAGATGTTTTGAAGGACAATGAGTGGGTGTGAGGTGGTTGATCGAGTAAGTAACGTAAGGGTAAGAGAGATGGTGGTGGAAATAAAAATAGCGTGGTTGAGAGAGCAGAAGATGTGTTTTTGAAATGTTGGGCACATGGAAGAAATGAGTGAGGAGAGATTGACCAAGAGG